>NW_028301555.1:3087500-3277500 GCF_042242905.1 Orbicella faveolata
AGTGAGCAAGATATCTGTGTAGCCGGCGCCAGCTGCATCTAAAACAAAAGAGTTTGCTTAAACGTTAAGCAGTTGAATTTAAAATGCCCATAAAAGGAACGATCATTTCTCCAGTCTCTTCAAAATGTTTTGTTTCACTTTACCGTGTTCACAAATTAGATGAGTTCAACAATGGAAATTTGTAAAACAGTTACTGTTTAAAAAGCCAGTTGTGCTTTCCCCGCTTGGGTGTTTTATTTTTAATTACAGTAGAAACCCACATGCAAGAACCTGTATTTTTTGAAGTCTGACAAAATAGGTTCTTGTACGTATTTTGGGGTAGTTATTAGCAATTTAGGCTAAGTAGGTTCTTTTAGTAATTTTAATTAGGTTCTTAATTTCTTTGAAGGAGATATAGTTGTTGATTATCAGAAAAATAAGTCAACTTTGGTTTTGTCCTTAAATTTACGGTATTTATTCACAACTGAATAATGTATTTTCTTGTAATATAAATTTGCAATCTCAAAGTAGCACTCCTTGGTTAAACTGTCTATCACTTGGGTAAACAGTTTCTTATATTTTTGGGTATTGAAATAGTAAATTTCTGCCAGCAGGTTCTTAACCAATAGGTTCTTAGGTGGGGTTTTTTACTGTAGTGCATCAAAGATTGAAAACATTGATTTCGAAACATTAGCTTTGCAAACTCGCTACAGTGGCTAATATAACTCTTTACCCATAGTTTCCCTTTATTGTCTTCTTGCAATGAAATCTAAAAAAAATACCTACAGTAATTTTACCTGAGATTTTGTCTCCTTGCCATGGCAACAGATAAGCACTTGGAAACTCAGGAGCCAAGAATGGATGCATAGCAGCTTGACAAGGTGTAAGTCGTTTACCTGCAATACGAAATCAACGAATTGTAAATACTGAAGAAAACAACTTCATGTGGTTCTGGTTGAAGCTGACTCTTACCCAGTCATTCCTTTAGAGTTCTATAAAAGCGCGAGGGTTTATGGGAAGGAGGGAAAAGAGGACACCACTGAAAGGTCCTGTTTCCAAGATGGCGGAGAGAGCAAAGGCAGATCTTCCTCTCTCTCCTCTTCTTCCTTCACATAATTCTCTCGGTGCACTCGAGTTTCTCTCAGTCTCCCTCACCTCTTGCCCTTTACGACACCAGTCAAGAGGTGCAAAGCAGTTGCGTGTGGAAGACGGTCTTTGCAGTGATTTTTAGGTCACTTCGATGAGTAGGAAGAACATTTGCCCTAGAGCTGCAAATCTCAATGAAAAGTTCTAATCTTCACGGACTAAGACTTTCATTTGTGCTAAGTCTTTGCAGAGCATAGCGCATGTTTGCTAATATCAGTAAACTTACCAGGGTTGTACTGCAGCAATCCGACCAGTAAACTTGCAAAGGCGTAATTCCTTGAGTTGTGAAGTTTCTTCATCAGGTTAGTCACAATGACGAGCTGATGAACTTCTAAAAGCAATGACAAACAATGAATCAGGTAACAAGGATGGTGAAATTTTGAGGTATCAAGACTGATTTAGAAGGACAAAATTGAAAAATTTCGGGTCAAGTTTGTAACCTGTGCCATTTGTGATAAACATGTACTTAACAAGTTTGGGACAAATTCACAACTTAAAATGTTGGCTAATATCTTTGCTCAAAGAACATATGCGCATTGATTGCTCAAAAATCGTATTTCTACTTACTAATTAGATTACTTTGTATGAGCTCGAAATTTCTATGAGCGAATAGTCAACGAGGCGTAGACAAGTTGACTCTCTCTCATAGAAAGCGAGGACGAGTAGTCTAATTGTTTTAGTACACACGTTCAAGATTAAGCACAAAACCTAAAACTTTGTGTATTTCTTTAATGGCAGATACGCTGTTCGGGGGGTTACCATGTTGTAGTCCAGATTTGGCAGTCTGGGTTCGTGGACTAGCCATGGATCATTGTGTTATTTCTTTGCTCTCACAGTACGTATCTCTCTCCACTCAATTATATCAAATATAGGTGCTGTCAAAGTTGTCAGGGAAACCTCACAAAAACGTTGTCGGGTTTAACCGTGATAGCCTGTTCACAAGACCTTCTATTTCCTCTGACCATCAAGGACCCGAACAAAATAAATGCCACGGGGGATTTATTGATTCATTTTCGCGCACTTCACTGTCGCGCTTACGTTGTGAGCTCGCTTTTTACTAAGGAAAGAAATTGGTTCACTTTTGATTAAGGAAAAAAGCTTGTGGAGAGACTAAATTGCAATGGTGGAGTAGCATCCAATTTAGCGAATGGTACTCCTAGTCACTGCATTGTTTTAATTTTTTAAAATTTCTTTTTAAAAATATTTCATTAGAGATGTAGCTTTGTTTAAAAGCCTTGGTGGCCTGTCGCCTGCCAGACCAGCGTTTGACTCCAATTTCTATAGCATAAAGTGACTTAGAATAAAGTTCCTAATCACTTCATGCAATAGAAACTGGAGTCAAACACTGGCCTGGCAGGCGGCAGGCCACCTGGGCTTTTCAAATGACTTAATCTGACCTTAACCTTAACTGTTCTACCTTAAACATACCGGTACCTGGATTGTGACCAACAAACTCTGACAATTCTTGGAAAAACTTGCCAGTCTGGAATGGATTCCTAGGTATGGGACCAAAGATTGAGGTCACCTGCCAAAAAGGAAACCGAAAAGAACTTTAAAAAAAAACCAACACAAAAATGAGTAGTATAAACTAAGGTAAATGGGAAAGTACATGAAAAATCTGGTTGTATATCTTAATCAAATCACAACTAATTGAAGAAATATTGAAATGAGCAATAACAGGGTACACATACGTGTTGCACTCACTGATGTGAAAACCTATTGTCAGTTGTCAATATTAGGTACAGTGGCCTATGATGTATTTTGGGACGAGACATCCCATCTTTCTGTCCTTGAGCAAAAACATCTTGTTCTCACAGTGTCTCTCTACAATCACTGCCACATACTACCATTCTATCTAGAGAGGAGTAGAAATATTCCTCCTCTCTCCATGCAGCTCAAACCAGTGAGGAGGGCCAGCCTCATGGGCCACTAGGCTGGAACGTAAACCTTTCCCTATGTTAATTGTCTTCTTGGAGTCTCATTTCACATCACTGACATTAATGGACAGTGTCAATTGATAGCCTTCAGGCAAGCTTTCTTGGAAGAGCTTGTCATAACTGCCACATACCTCTTGCAAGATTTCATTTTTATTTCTTCCAAGAAACAAAGGTTTCCAATGTACAACTGAAAAGCAAGATCCAAATTCAGTCAGTATTAGGACTAGGCTGTAGGCTAAACTAGACAATAGGCTCGTGTCTAGTTGGTAAGCCCTCCTCCCTCTCTCTGCTGCTCATTCAGTAACCCAGGTCATTCGTAAACTCGCTCGCATGCCAAAGCGAATAGCCAGATAACAGCGCTTGAGTGCAGTTTAACTCAAACACTATATTAGCACTTGCCCAAGAATAGGAACATTGGCAAGTAAGTATAAAGTATACAAAATGTGGGTAGACATATTAATGTATATACAATGACTTTGTCAGGAAAGGATCCTTGTGAGGACAATGTGCTTGCTTTAATATTAAAAATTTAGAGCGGATTTCAATTGAGTGTCAAAAGTAATCCATAACAAACTCCTTTAGTTTCTACTCCTGCACTCTGTGACTGGTTTAACAATATACATGTATTATATTTCACACCACTTCCTTATCGGCTCATCTTGCCTGCTCACGGAGCTAGAATATAATTGAGACGTACCTCAGTTAGGATACACCCTAAAGACCAGATGTTGATTTCTGGGCCAAATGGAACACCAAACATCACCTGTAAAGAGTCAAACCTTAAGTTACCAGACGTGTGGTATCAGAATGCTCTCCTCTGTTTCCTCATATCCCTTCAATAGCAGAATTTGTTCGAAAAATCTTAGGCAATATTTTCAAAAAAAAAATTATGTCAAATTACATCTTAAAATGAAGATTTCCCAGACTGCCACCTACATGTAACATGTGTGCAAGTTATATAAATTTCACAATGTTCAACTATTGTATGCCTTTCACATAAGCAGTAAGTCAGTTGGTCACCTCTGGAGCTCGGTAAAGTAATGTTTGCAGTTCAAACTCATCATAATACAAGGAAACCTGAAAATCAGGAAATACAAATAGAAATTAAAAACGTATTAAAAAATATTGAAATCATGCAGTGACTTAAAAACATCAAATTATGAAAAAAAAAACCCATCAAATTATGCATTAATAATTATTACATAATTATTAGTATCCTGCTCAGTAAATAAATTATGATAAATAATAAGACTGCACTCACTTAATAAGCTACAATTAGGTAGTTAATGTTGCAGTTCCTAGGGACTGTAATTGATTGCAGGTTAAATTAACATAGTGTGCATCGGAACAGATTATTTATAAGCAAATAATGCGCTGCTCTGTAGTAGTGATATGCTTAAGGTTGCTGTCTTTTAAATTTAGGAAAGTTGGTACTTTGGGAATCATGTGTTTACTTACTGGCCCCAGTTGTTCAAAGGCTGGATAACGCCTATCCACTGGATAAATCACTGTCCTCAGGGGATTAGTGTGATCAAAACAAACCACATTATCCACTGGATAGTGATTTATTTGGTGGGTAGCCTCATCCACCTTTCAAACAACCCAGCCCAGTAATAGTAATAATTGTGGACAATAATATAGTTTGCTGTACCTCTCTATGAACCCAATGTATTGCATTCCCAACGTCCACGACTTTTATCTTGATTTCCTCACCTGAAACAGACAAAGATAAAACTGTGTCAGTGAAGGCTTTTATGGCTCAAGATTCACAGCTTTAAGGCACAGGAAGTTGGTTGGTAGGCATGAGTAGGTGTGAGAACAATGTCTTTATCCTGAAGGCATGAAACGCATTCCTGCAGTCTCAGAGTGTGCAGGTACAACTTTGCCTCAATATCCTCAACAAAAGGGTGTGTAAATGTAACATTGTTTCTTAATGTTTAATAAACTACTTACAAAGTATTAATTATATTGAAAACTCTGAAGTTAAGGTTACTTTAAAATACCTTCTTCCAAAAGAATGTTCTCTGGTTTTAAGTCAGCATGGATAACATTCTCTCTGTCAAATTAAGAGTACATGTTAGTAAGACAAGTTCTAAATCAACGAAATCAGCTAAGCAAGCACAGTTTAACATGACAGCAAGTTTGACATGTAGTTTTACTGCAAGTTGTATTTCCACTCCCAGGTACACTCAACTCGTAGATTGAGATTCCCTATTTTATAGAAAGTGAAGAGTCAAAACATTAACTACTGCTGACAAAACAAGGGCAGAAATGTTAATAACAGGGATAAAAGTCTGCCAAAACCTAACCTCAACAATTTCAAGTAACTTAATTATGAAACAAAAACATAAAAAAGACAATTTTCTGGCCTATACACAGCATAGAGCCAGGTGTCTAAATGGACCATTTTGAGTTCTATTGTTTTAAATAGCTATAATTATGGAATGATTAGGGAGCAAATAAATACTAATTTGTCCCCCTGACACTCCCATAATTAAAGCTATTTGAAACAATAGAATTCAAAATGGCCGCTGTATCGCCAAAAAGGTCCATTGACAACTGCAAGTGTATTATCACTCAGTTGTACATGTGGCCAATGAGAACATTAGCTTGCACTTGCCGTCTTGAACAGTTGTCAGTATTGTCTATGTTCAAAGCCTCCATAATTTACCTTTTTAGGAATCCAAGGGCTTGTAAAAGCTGAGATAAGACATGCACATAGAGACAGTAGTGTTAAAATGCGTGAGGATCTTCTTATTGAGATGTAAAACTACATGTGCACGACACATAATATACATATTAGTATTAGACTATTAATAATAATATAACACCCTATAGATCTGAGAATATGACATGATAGCACAGAGATAAGAGATTTCACATGTTTGAATGCTGAAAAATATTTCATGAGTGAGCGCAGCAAATGATTGAAATATTTTTCAACAGCACCATGCTGTTCTATTTAATGTATAAAGACTAACGAAATACAAAACCAAATGTTTCACTTTTGCTGTGAAAGGGGCGATTTAATATGTACTGTAGCATTAAGCAAATATGATTTTTCATGTGTGAAGATAACATTATAGTAATTAACATACATGTTATTTGACATGTGAAGCAAGCTCACCTGGTATTTCATTAGTGTTTATACAATAAAAGTGATAATTGACTTGCAATCAGTAGTAGATCCAACGGTTCTCAAAAGAAGGAGGTATTTAAGAAATGCCAAAAACATTCTGCAGAGTGAAGGTCTGTACAGTCTTTTCTTTCTCCTATATTGGGGAGGGGGCTAATTAAAATAACAGTATCCTTAATCTCACTGCTGTTTATCACTTCATAGTGTAAAAAAATACTCACTTGTAACATTATTTTTCTGATCACTTTCAACTTTGCCTCCTATTGGTAAAAATAATTTATTTTAATAAAACAATTTATCATGTTTATGACAAGCTGAGAAGTATTGTGTCATTTCATCTCTTACATTACTTCAATCTGTAATTTGAATTTCCTCAAAAAATTTTCCCACGACAAGTGAGAAGGACAGAATTCACTGACCCAACAGCAAAACCATTTAAGCCCTTAGGGTTACTGGAGATGACTTTCTTTGCTGTCATGATAAGCTCAAAGCAAATAGCACAGAAAGAGTTTTCATTATGAGGAGCAAGTATAAGTTGTAATTAAGTATAAGTTGTAATTACATTTCTGAGTTAGAAATGAGATGACCAAGCCTACAGAAATATGAATAACATACATGTACTGTAATCGCATGATTATCACGGACGTGTAATGTACACTCAGATTATTAATTTTGTTATATCTATTACAACTCGTATGAACACAGAGGGAAGGTGTAAGTCTGAAAAATATAATTCCTCATTTTCCCACAATCAGTGCATTTCCCATGAATATGTCATATTTTTAAGAAAATTGAAATTTATTTTATTTTGTTTACATGTAGAGTAATTAATATAATGCTTTTCTAAATTATATGTATATAATCTCAAATTTCTTACCTCAATTTCAAACTAACATTTCTGCAAATTAAAACACAGAAAAGTCTTGATCACTCAATGTTCCAATAATATAATTATACTATGAAGATGCAACATGATCTGTTAATACTGTACTGTACCTGAAACAAACATGCTTGCAACTTACCTTGAAGTATTGATGGAGAGGTCTTGGACATAGCAACTCAAACACCAAACAATAGTGACCCTCAAAGCTGAAAACATTCTGAAAGTCCAAAATAATATTATTTGGTGTTTGTCAGTCAGTGGCAAGTGTTTTTAATTAATATTTACAATTTTCTGTTCAATTCATACAGTACAGTCACTATATCAGTGCACACTACCATAAAAAAGGAGAAAAACACACATCTCTCTGAAACATTCTCTCAGATAATGCGATTGAGACGACATGAACCTTGAAAGTGAGGCTGAGATTAATTCACTTTCATAGTCGTCACCTTTGTCTTAGATTCCTTTTCCAGCAAAGCTGTCAATTTGAGGTCATCTACTCCAGAGTAAAACACTCTGTTCCCTGTCATTGTTGTGTCCTCTGCAGTTAAAAGAAACATTTTGAACCAAAAATACTGTACATCTGTGACTTACATTTACAACTGGGCAGTTCTGGAGACACAAAGGATATCTGCCTTATTCATCTGCTGAATGCAATCTGCCTCCTGCAGTTAAAAAAGTGAAAATTGACAGCGAAAACTAATCCATTTTGAGCAGATTTTCAGTATGCACATGTTAAATGCTAAATAAAGTTGCTTGCCCTTGACACTATTTTATTCTCGACTGCTTTCATGGGCAACTGACCAAAATCACGAATGCATGCATGTGTGGTGTAGGCATGCATTTAGGTGGAATTAAAATTAATTTATCATGTAGAAAACTATTCAAGCCATTAAACTTCTAGTTCTCACATTACACTTGATATGTTTGTTTGAAATGAATACAAAATGTAGAACAAGAGATTACTAGTGAGTCACATACAGTGTCTCACATTCGATCAAACATTTGGTTATGTGTACATTGAGCAGTTGTCTTTGACATGCATGTTAGGCTTAAATTGTGAGTACTGTGTTCCATAACAAATGATTTTGGGATTCTTGAGAGAGACGAGACACATCTCAAGAAAAACAAGACATGTCTTGCAACAAACAAGATGCATCTTGCAAAATGTGACATGAGGTGGTAACTAACTTTTGAGCAGTACCATACCTGTATTTGGCTCTCATAACAATAATAACGAAGAAACCTACATACTACTGTAGTTATAAATATGCAAATTTGATTTTGCGTGGTACACGGTATATCATAGAATATCCCACGAGTCACTTGTCTTTTCTTGTATACACATGCGCCTTTAGGCGAGTGTGTAAACTGAGAAAATACATTGTACAAGTGACAAGTGGAATATTTCAAGGAATACATGTACCATGAGAGAGCATTGCATAACTATTTTTAACTTTACTCTAATGTACTTTGTGCCATAGAAAATACAGTGGTTAACACAATCAATGTGACATACGCATGGCATAAAATGGGAAAGTAGGGGTGTAATACCATCGAATATACATACAACGGTTTTCCTGTATTGTGATTGGCTGCATTTTGTATGGCATGGTATAAAGTCACATACATGTACAAACTGGTCAATCATATAACACATACCTGAGCACCAAGTCTTGAATAGTCCAGATGCATGATTTTCACTGCAACTGACCTCTCATTAAGATGGAAAGTATCCTTTTGGAGAAAATATTATTATTTTTAGCTAATTTAACCAGAATATAACACAGAGAACCTAACATGTTATCACTGAAACTTATGGGTTGTTTACCAAATGGGATGGTTAAATATTGGTTAAGTTCTTTGTTTGTTTACAGTTTGTTTGTTTGTTTGTTTTTTTCATGTTTATGGACTGAGACAGAGTTGAGGTCCATAAAAACGCAAGAAAAGGAGCCAATATCCAGCTGTCTTGACTGAACAAGCTTGGCAAATAAAGGATTTATTATTAATATAAAAAAAGAAGACTATTTTGCTTGCAGGACACAGCAGGAAATCCTGAGCAGGCAAGACAGTGCCATCTTGAATTGCCCGCTTGGTTAGCCAATCACAGTGCAGGATTCCGTTTATCTTGCCAACTCCCAGAGCTAGCCATACAATAAATAAATGTAAAATAATACATTATGTTATAGGCTGGTTGTTGCTGATGTCACTACATCTACACTGTACTTGAGTTATTCTTTACCAAAGTTGTGTAGGGAAGGCTTCATGCTATACAATACTGTACATATTAATGCAGCTACAAGTAAAAGGAACTTGACTGTGCAAGTCGGTAATTGGTGACATTTTTTATGGCTCTTCTCAAGGGTGTAATATTGACAGGGGTTCTGATCTGAGCTTTTTAAAACTAGAAAATTTTCTGGGTGGTCAAATTTAAATAATAATTACATGTAGAAGGCTTCAAAAGGAGACTAAAATACCTGTTTTGTTCATGAAGCATCGCAAATTGAAAACAAGAACGAATATTTATTATGACAAAACTCAGAGCACTTAATGTATGCACAGTACCTGATGATTACAATTTTCAGCAATTACCAAATTAAATGTGGACATTTTTTTCATAATTTTTTTCTTTGCATATCACAGGTTGAACAGAAAACAAGGATAAAGTTGTTCATTATTTTCTCACCTCAGCAGCAACCAGAATTAAAGATTGTCCTTGTCCAATAACCCAAACAAATTTGTACCTTCCAGCAAACGAAGGAACTAACAAAACCACACAGAGAGGTGACTTGTGAGAAGCAGTGATTAAGAATTTTAACTGCTCAAAAGATCATTACAATTCTAGATTGAAGTGAGCAATATACTAAGCGTACGGTCTTTATTAGTCTGGAATCAAAAATACATTTATTTATTAAATTATAGGGACCTTAAGATAGTCATACATAAGAGTATGTACAAGATGAGAGGTATGAGTAAAAGTGTTCAGTCTAGTTACACAGTCATGTATGTTACTAGAATCCTGACATGAATTCCTTCCTATTTCTGGTATAAAAATGAAGCTATTTTTAATTAATATTAGATTTTAATATTTGGCTGTGTCTCACAAGGACTGGGAACTACCGAATTCACGAATTTGATCTGTCTGAGATCCTTGTACTATGAAAAAAAGAAAAGAAATATCTGGCATGACAACTTCTGCATTGGTACAGGATAATAAACTCCATCCCAAATAGAGTAGAACCCTGCCTTACAGTGATGGCAACCCATTAGTTATTATGGTCACCTCAATAGTTGTAGCTTTTTTTTCCTTTTTGCACGTAGCGTTTTCTCAATCTTAATTGTAATTGTCAGTGGTGTACATGTATGTTTTCAGAAAAGTAATAATAATAATAATAATAATAATAATAAATAAGTAAATAACTGAGAACTGATAGTAGTGCAAGTTGTGGCATTGTTTTATAGCCTAAGCATATCCTTGTAATGTGAGTTCGCATGGTAAATAGTGCAAGTAGTAGATTAAAATATTGTACTTTATTGTAATTTAGCTAGAGTAAGTACGATGTAAGTAATCATTTGTTTTTCAATAGCAATAAAAATTAAAAATTAAAAAAAAAAAAATTAATGGCATAACTGTACAAGTACGTACCAAGAAACTACTGCATGGTCAACTCCCAGTATGACTCCTTCTGGCACGACAACTTCTGCATTGGTACGTGATAATAAACTCCATCCCGGATACATGTAGAGTAGAACCCTGCCTTACAGTGATGGCAACCCATTTAAACATGGTCACCTCAATATCACAGTCAATTTATTCTGGCCTCAACAAAAGCTCAGTCAGTTATTTCCTAGTAATTACTATAATTCAAACAACACTCGAGGCTGGTAATATGGCCAACCTGTTAATTAATACAGCCAGATCTTTGTGGCCTGTCAGTGGCTGGATTAAAAGTGTTCCACTATAGTATGCTACTAGCAATAAATTGTAGTTAGGAGTACCTGCACCATGGCCAGTCCCTTACTAAGTGAATATAAATAAGACTGATAAATATGACTGATGACAAACTTTACACAAGTCTTTCAGCCAATACCATCGTGGTTAAACTGACCGATCATTTTCAACGGACCAGACTTATAACATCATCGACTGACAAACGCTATTTACCAACAACAGTTCTTTTCAGAACTACCCTCACCCGGACGATCACACTATACAAAATCCTTTGGCTCTTGGCAACCACAACTTGCTTGCTTCTAGACGCTACCACACTTCTCATTTCCCTTCCCTTCTTTACCTAAGCTTTTACACTTCCAACTCACTTCAGCGCAGTCAGATTTCTCCATCTTTTATCCAGCAAGCATGAAAAGGACTTTCGCAAAAAAGTGTGCTATACTAGGTACAGGTGGACAGCAGTATTAATCACAATCATTTTTAACTCACCATGCTCTTTATGAGGGGCTAAGTTCTTCACATCTCCAAGGTGTCTATGTACTAATAATATTTTCAATCCACCTGAAAGTTGAGCAGAAACAAACCTTGTGGGAGGGGAAACACTTGCTCTGCAGTAGCCAGGTACTCTATGTGAACAAATAAAAAATTGCTTTACATCCTTTACATACACAATACCTGTAGTTGTTATGTTTTCAACACCTGCTAACAGGCATGATTTTTAAGGGTAACCTGAAAACACTGAGCCCCGGTCCGCAGACCCCCACCATAGACCGGGTGTGTGGACTACCCATGGACCGGTCCATGGACTACCCCTACAGACCCCCTATACAGAACCCCCAAAATAGTGTTAAAATAAGAAATAAATATTTCACTAATCTGTTGTCTAATAGATTACCCATATCAGCGAAATTTCGAGTGTTACACTGTGAAAATGTAATTACCACGCCTGCCCCACCCCCCCCTCCCCAAAAAAATGCCTTAAAGCTTTTTAACGTGTAAGGAGATGCCGATGACAAAAAGAAGGAAAGTTATTAACTCGATCAGGCTATGTGAGGTATGTTGTTAGGTTGTTTAAGCTTGTTTGTATCTGTAATTCCGCTGAGCAAATTAAGAAGCCTGGAATGAGTTCACGAATCCGCACGAGAATGGGCTGAAAAAAAAGGCAGAGGGGAAATCTTTGAGCACAAATTTCAAGGCTTCCCAGAGGCTTCCTGGAGGCTTCTTGGAGGCTTCCCGGTCTTTCATATACTGTATGGCCACAGCAAAGGAAATGGTAATGCGTAATGATATAACTTATGCCCGAGCCTGAAACCATGAATGTTACATTTGCACACTAACATTCGAAATTTTGCCGACATGAGTAATCTAAAATATTAGACAACCCGCAAGTGAAATATTTGTTTCTTATTTTTATTCTATTTTGGGGAGGTGGTCCGTAGAGAGGGTTCGTAGGGGTAGTCTGTGGACCGGTCCTTAGGTAGTCCGCGGACCCGGTCCGTAGCTAGTGCGGGTCTGCGGACCAGGGGTCAGTGTTTTCAGGTTACCCGATTTTTAATGGCCCAACGACATAAAATAAAATGGAGAAAATGTATTGATGAACAAATGTGTCAAAAAAAAATTCAGCCAGATTCAACTTTTTCCACAGATGTTGCTGTCCATGCAACCCAACAAAATTCACAACTATTGAGCTGCAATAAAAAATTGCAGTGATCAGTGTGATCATTGAGCACAGCTAGTCAGTTCAGAAGGCATAAATGAATTAAGATGTAAACAAAAATGCATTAAATATCCCCTAGCATTGCCCAAAATTGGCCAAAACAAATCACAGATAATATTCGATATTACACGCTGCTAGGGAGTCCGGAACATTATTACCATAGAATTCTGAAAGTAACGGTCCCCGTTACTTTTGGATTTAGTAGGCAAAAGGGGCCGCTACTTTTGGGTAGACGTTACTTACGGGTAGCCGTTACTTTCAGATGGTTAGAAAACGTTTGAACAGTACAGTCATTTCAGACAAAGCAGATGTGTAACAAAAGAAATAAAACTTCCATTTATGTATGTTTCCAACTAAGCAACATAAACAAAACAGACTGCATAAACAACAAAAAAAGGCGCTAACTGGTTGCTATTGTAGGGCGAAAGTATGATGGTTGCATTATATTGCAATGCAACTGATTACCCTACATTATATATCATTTGACTCTGCTGCTAGGCAAATACAGCATATAAATCATAGTTTCAAGAAAAATTCAGTCAAATTCGAAATCATAAAATCACAGATAGCTTTTCAAGTAAATGTTCAGTCCTCCATCCGCATGACCGGCGGTCAAGAACCGAGAGCTTCTCTTTTACAGTAGTGACTTCTTGAAAGGGCCACTACTTTTGGGTGGGCTTCTACGTTCGGGGAGACCATTACCTTCAGGGCTCAATACGAAGGGGAAAAATTAATGTTACTTTCGGGGAGTCATTATTTTCAGGGGAGAGGGGGGCTGTTACTTTTGGAATTCTACGGTATATGACATTGCATAACAGTGTAAATATAATAGTTTGAATGGGAATGTAACAATCGTATGTAACAGTTCAAAATATGAGAAAAAAATTGAATAAAAACGACTTACATGTACCTCGACTCTTCTGTGTGTTACTTTTGTCTCCATACTGTTTTGTGGCCGTTTCAAAGCAATTCCAGCGACTTTCAGTTTCACCATTCTCCTCTGTTATGCTGTTATGCGATGTACTAGAATATAAATGTTCACGGCTCCC
Organism: Orbicella faveolata; assembly: GCF_042242905.1. NCBI lineage: Eukaryota > Metazoa > Cnidaria > Anthozoa > Scleractinia > Merulinidae > Orbicella > Orbicella faveolata. The sequence goes on from NW_028301555.1 coordinate 3,101,300, forward strand.
AACGAGCATGCCTGGGATACCTGTGAACAAATTAGGGTAAAAATTAGACTGCTGGCAATCTGTTTTTCTCTCGAAATTCAGCAGGGGTATGAGGAAAGATGCTTTAGGTTAAAGGGGAAAGGGACAAGACATGGGCATGGCCTTCCTCCCTACTTGGCCATACTGCCCTTGTCTCTCCTCCTTCCCTACTCAGCCACGTTTTGCATTTGCGATGGCTTAACACTCATCTAAGTGGCCCTTAAGGAAATGAGCAGTGCAGAACGGAAAGCGTGAAGTCAGAAAGCTTCACTTAATTATAAATAGGTGAACAACATAAAGATCCTGTTCATGAAAAATAGTGACTTGGATATTACTTTATACATGTAAGTGTTTTAGAAAAGTGTATTTGTGCTATCCAAAACCGCATTGCTATCCATCTGTTGAGAATGCAAAAGTCAGCTGAAATGTGTATATAAAAACCACCAAAACAATCCCTCTAGAAGAGAATGCTAATTTAATAAGCAATACATTTGGTTGAACTAGCGATATTCTCATGCCGTAGGTCCTGAGAACTGAAGTCCATTTTAAACTTGTCTGCAGTGTTCTGGTTTTGTTTCACATGTATTCCATGTGTATTCAGCAAGACCTTTGATTCAGACCTTGTTGCAACCAGAAGGACAATAAATTATCATTGCTGCTTTCTTAACCATCGGTTGAGTCTTCTTGATGCCTATAGGCGAATCTTTGCTGACCTCATTGTTTACATTTTTCCTCATTAACATACGACTTTGCGCATAGAAGGCATCATGCTAGACACGACTTTACTAAAAAAACTTAAAGAGCTTGTGAAACTTAGTAAGTGGTGAAATTTTTGGCTCAGTGGGTGTAATATTCGAGGAGAAATTGGCTTTCAAAAACATCAAACTTTCTGTGTGGCAAAAGCGCTAATGAGCTCATACATACTTTGTAAAATTTTGAGCTTTTAAACCCTCGTTGCCCAAAAAGTATTCAATACATCGCGCTCAAATTCCTTGGCACAATTAATAGTTCTGCGCCCTTTCAATATTCAGTATTAATCTCTTTGTAACTTCATCAGAAACTATATCGCTTATGGTAATGAGGCAAATATTGTAAACAAAGATTCTCCTATTCCTTACCATTTCGAACTCTTTAAATGCATGTTTAAGTTCTACTGTAAGTACAGAATTTTGCCATCTAGAAGAAAACCAAGACAGAGGAAGCCGATCAAAAAATTACTTTCCCCTACCCCTAGAATAGGCAATGGACCAAAACACAATAGGTACCAAACAAATCTCTGGGGAGCAAGAAAGAGACAATTTCTCAGTACTTTGAAAGAGCCACTTGCCTACCCTACCCTGTAAGGGAGTTCATATGCACCCTAAGCTACCCCTACATGAAGTTAACAAGGTTAACAATGAAAAGTTTAACAAACTTCTGTTAAGGTCTTTTAGTATGTCATCATATTGTGTCCAGCTGACAAAAATATTGACATCTGAAGGATTCATTTTTGATGAGGAACTAGCATTTCACTTACTTGAAAGACATTTCCCAATATTCTAACCCTAATAGTACTCCATCCTACGGACTTCGCACTAAAAACTGGCTGCCAGCAGTCTGAGAGTGTCAATGGGTTATAGCCCTAGTCAGTAAACAGCTAAAAATAAGCCGTTTAGTCAGTAAACTGTTCGAAATAATGTCAGTCAGTAAACAGTAAAAACGGAGATTAATCTGGCAGTTAATTTGCGTGATTTTATGATTTTTATGAGCTTTGGATGACCTTCGTTTGGAAAATAAGTCATGACTGAGACAAAGTCAGCTTTAGAATTATCGAAAATGACGTAATTTGGAGGCGCAATGGCCTCATGGTTAGTGTGCTCGACTCCGGATCAAGCTTAGGCAAGACACGTTACTTTCACAGTGCCAAATGGGTACAAAAGGCAAATGGGTACCGGTGAATTTAAGCTAGGAGTCACCCTGCAATTGACTAGCACCCCATCTTGGGGTGAGTAAAGATACTCCTAGTTGCTTCATGCTATAGAAACCGGGATACGTTCAGGCCTGAGAGGGCCACTTGGCTCGTATGCAGACTTACATACATGTACCTGCCTATTGTACCATGAGTATTATGCTGTGGACTCCTATTTGCATTTTTAAAGACCATTATAATATCATTAAAATGTTTTAGTCAAAACAGCACACTGAACACTAAAAGTAAGCTAAATTTCTGTGATAATTTGTGAAGGACCTTTGTTCATGGTGTTATCAATAACTGAATGATGAAAAAGTAGCTTCTTCTAAAAAACACACCCAATTCAAGACTAGAGTGCAAAATCGATACCCTATTTATGACCAAAACAGCTAAAAAGCCATACCCTTTGGAACCACACATACCCACATAGCCTATAAAACATGAAAACTGCTTTGAGCTGAAATTTTTTCCGGCAGATCATAGATAGGGTAGGGAAAATTGCAGATTTTGGTCAAAAATAGGGTAAGGGTTTTGGGATGCTGGCTACACAACCCCAGCCAATTTTTCTGGGAGTACCTCTCCCTCCCCAGGGAGCTGCCTAAGTCACCCCGGAAAGAAAGTCTTGAGCGGAATTGCTCAAGAACATTGCAGAACCTCGGTAACAAGTAATTACAGTGAAAGCCTATTAATACGGTCACCAATGGTCCATGAAAATTGGGCAGCATATATTAGCTGGGTGGCCGCCTGATTAACTGAGTAGGTCTAAATCAAATGATGTCTTTACTGATATATTGCAATTGCACTTCTAAACAACTGCTCTTTAATAAACATCCAGAACACAGATATATATTTTTTAAAAAATTGAAACTTCAATCAGTATCTACAATATTAACAATGGAAAGATGAACATAACTGGTTTGGGTGGCAGTCTAAACTGGGTAAAACTATAAAGGATTACACGGGGTCAGATTTCAGAATGTGGCAGTTGGTCGTATGAACGGGTTGTCCACATCAATAGGGTTTTCGTATAAAAACAATGTATGACATGTATGGGTGTTTCGCAGGGACAGAAAAAAGTGGCGGTAATAACAAGGTGACCGTACTAATGAAGTGACTGTAAGGCAGGGTTTCACTGTACAGCACTAATGACTCCCAGGTTTCCAAGGAAGTGAAGAGAGAAACCTGCATGGAACCGCAGGCAGATCACAGGCTTGAAGCATGTTACAAAATAGGACCGAAACAGGGTTAAACTCCAGCAGGAGACATAACAGACAAAATATGACGGTATACAGGGTTTCCAGAAGTGTCAGATGAGCACAAAGTAAACTAAAATTTACATTTGTATCCTAAAAATTCTGTCTACCGGTATTTCTTGTGGAAAGTCAGCAACCTTTGGCCGTTAAGTACTACATACACTAAAAAGTCGATCATGTTTTATACATTAGTCAGTTCATACTTTGTGGTTTATACCGATAACAATAGCAAAACAAAAACACCATTATACGCTAAACAGTTAACACCATTGACACCCTCCAGTCTATGTAAAAATATATTCCTCAAACTCTGTCCTTCGCGTCCGGGAGATCTAGTGACCCATGGGAGAGACTGCTGAATTATCAGAGAGAGTTGGCCAAGAGGATTTAAACAATGATAAATTACTACCTAAAATTGTAGTTTACTAAGAGCACTACTACCGGTTACTACAGTTTGCTACTGACAGGCATATTTCAATCGATGAAGTGACGGACTGAACTGATCTTAGCTGATTTACATTTTACACTGGTAGCTATTTAACATGCAATGATTGTGCAATTAAGTTAAATTCAAAACAGACACTGGTGACTGTCGGTAAACTTCTCAACACAACAGCTAACTATCGATGTCACTTCTAAGAGAGTAAACGCATTTTAGACGTAGTGGTTTAAGCCGAGGTTTGATGATCAAAAGATTGCTTGGTTTTGGTAAATTCAAGTAAATAACCGACAAAATTATTATTCAAACTTACATTTGAAACGCTAAAACTTAGTTTAATTACGCGCGCGCAAATTTGAATGCATGTTTAAAATAAAACTAACCTTTGCGAGAGTAGATATCCTACAGGAGTACAGCTTACTCGTATCAAAAGAGAAGCACAAATCCATCGATCATTCATTCAAAATCGCGCAAATTTCTTGTCGCCATTTTTTTTACAATAGGTACCAGATCTCCTCTCAATGATCGCTATCCGCCTTGTGTAAAGAACACGTTATGTCTACATGCAATTGAATTTTCAATATACTCTGCTGGAAGAAAAGATCAACAACAGGAGAGCAACTAAGCAAAACCAGTTTTAAAACGGTTACGACATCAGAGTCTGTTCCAGGTATTTTGCACATTTGTTGTTCAGAGGCATTTTAATCCTACTACTTAGACTGCAAAACAGTCGTTTTCGGACGTTTTCGGAAGGCGCGAAGAGCCGTAAGCACGATCCACGCGTGTGAAGCACGCGAGCCTCATACGGGCGTGTGAGGTGAGAAAGTATTTTTTAGCGTCTCTCCCTATTCTCCCTCGCCGTTTTTAGACTAGCTCCAGACCTTTCGTTCGAATATTGACCGTCGCTTGCGTTCGCAAAAAGTACAACTGTTCTGCAGTCTACCTACTACTTTGCTTTTAAGTCTTTTCGCCTTGATCGCCCCACGGCATGATCATCTTACAAAAGTGCACGTCTTTTAATCCCCGGCGGAAGGGGGCGGGGTACTCCCTTATATGGGCTATATAGGTATATGCGGCCCAAAAGGGTCTAATTATATTTTTCAGCTGTTTTGGTCATAAATAGGGTATTAATTTTAGCTTATTTTGGCCTTTTTGGTCATAAATAGGGTATGTTTTTTATGTTTTTATGTTTTTATTTTAATTAATTGCTACTTACACTGCTTACAATACAATATTAATGTAGTTACTTACACTACCTACAAAAAACTTATTACTTACGCCACTAACGATACTAACACGTACTCTATATAATACGCATACTCACGCTACTAACAATACTAATACTTACACTGCTTACAATACAACATAATTAGATTACTTGCCCTACTTACAATTCTAGCACGGTAAGATCATACCAGTTTACTCCTGTCAGTAATGTGAATTCCGAATTGCGCATTGCAGAAAATATGCATGGTATATATGTGCCTTTTTTCTTTTCCTTTCATTTTCATTTTCGTTTTCAGGGGACTAGGGTCAAGCTGTCAAGAGATTACAAAAGAGGCAACAGAGGCTCCCACTTTGTTAAAACGATTGTAGTTGTATTTTTTTTTCCTTTTCATAGATATGTTTTAAATACAGTAAGAAATCATTTAGTTTTAATTTGGAGAACATTTTTTGTCTACATAGCCAAATGTAATATTTAGCATTTAAGCAGCAGAGGTTAATTTGGAGTTTATGTTTAGAGCTATCCGGTCTTAGACCCAGTGCTATATCAGGCTCTAAGGGTGTCTCTTTACCAATGACGTAGCAAGACTGTAGCTCTCCAGCCTTGATGTGGGTAAGAAGCGACTTTTTCATCATTATCGAAAACAAAATCAACAAAAGCCCTTCACAAATTATGTTAACGGTAATTTCTGAACTAGGGAACTAATTATAACGCATGTCTGAAACAGGGTTTTGATTGAAGGGTCAGGTCATAAACAGGGTTTCGAATTTTGGTCAGGTCATAATTAGAGTAGGGAATATCGCAGATTTTGGTCATAAATAGGGTAAGGGTTTTGTGAAGTGCGCCGTACACCCCCACCCAATTTTTCTGGGAGTACCCTCCGGGTTTCAATCTTTGCTTTTTTAGATTAAAACTTCTCTATTTCTCAGTTAATTACACTAATATGCAAAGGACTTTGTAGTGCATAATTTAGCAAACAAACCGGGAGCAAAACTCCGCCATTATAACTTGCTCACCAAGTTTTTTAGTCAAAGAACAGCAGATAGAAGTACGAATGTTTTAATTAGTTAGTTTTGATTCTACCCTGATGTGACATACAAATTCTCCCCACTTGATGCCAATTTCCTTATTTCACCCGACCTCCACGCTTAATTCTGCGTTGTTGTTGTTCTGAGGAGAGATGAGATCTGACCACTGTAAGGTACTAAACGCACTTGTGAAACATCAAGTTTTTAGAGGGTATTATATTTGATGAACTAAAACCTCAGGATAAGTAATTATCACAACATTACATGAAAACAGGCAATACACGTCCTGGTCGTGAATGTCTTGCGGCCGAATTTCACGATAACTATGCAAACGATTTTGTTCCAAACAAGGTTCTCTCCATCTCTATAGTCAACTGGAAAACTAAGACTGTACATGTTTGTCGTACAAAGATCACTGTGAAAAAGCAAAACAAAACGATCTTACAATTGAGGCCTCTTACTGCTATGTCATGCAATTAAACCGTCGCGATTACTACAAATACTTGGAACGTGTCCATTATTGAGTTGCCAAATTAATGAATATCGCGTGTTCCACAATCTCGTTCAAAACCATCAAATGTTGACATCATTCAGGCGGTCATACAATCACTGACCCATCGTCCTTTCAGTTTGAAAATATACAAATTATCTCTCTTGGACTTCTCCACTGAGTTGTTATGGTTCGTCGCATGGGTGATCAGTTTAATAATTCTCCAGACCTGTACACTTGACTTTACCGAGATACATCGTGAGAAATAAGATGCTGATCTGCCTGTAAGGTGAAAACTGAATTATTTGCTGCAGGGATACATCGAGCGCTTTACTAAAGACCGCGCCGTGTTAAATAGTTTTGACCTTTTCTTTAAGCCTACTTTTTCTACAACTAGTAACGAATAAAAACTTAAAGCGGTGAAAGAGAAGTCATTATGTGCATAGTTTTTCATTTTGGCTTAAAAGGAAGGGAGGTTAAAATGGAGGGCAGCTAAATCTATTAATGGAACGTTCTAGAGCTTTGATCATCACGTCGTGTGTTGACCTTTTTGTTGATCCACGCATTCTGAGATGACAAGTCATCTTTTTTGTAGACTTGGGAAGGTGGGCAGATCAAATAACGCTGCACAGAGCACATTCTCATTTTCAATCTTGTTTGCTTTACAATTTGGATTCAAGGCATTGCCCAAAGAACGAAGTGAACTTCAGAATTTCTAGAGTGGTCTTAGATTCCGCCATACAGGACAATTGTAAGTACAGTACATACAAGTTACTCGTCTCGCTATCATCGTAAATTAAGTCATTTACTTAGCGCATCTTTAGTCATGTAAGAATACGAAACGAGACAATTCAAGCGTGTAGAAATCTCCTGTGTCTCTGCAATCAAACCGAGAAATTCCGGCGAAGTCTTTGAATTCTCAGGGTCGTATAGAAGATCGATTTATCTGTCGAAAGTCGCTGCGAAACTTATTATTCAAACTCGCACTTTTTCCGCTACTGTGCAATGTGCATTTGATGATGATTTCCCGAAGCAATCAAACCGGCGAAGAAAACTCCGGCATTATAACTTGCCCACCAAGTTTTTTAGTCCAAAAAAAGAAGCTAGATGGAACTACGAACAGTTGTAATTAGTTAGTTTTGGTTCTGCTCTGATGCTACACACAAATTCTCCTTACTGGTGTATAAGTATTCCTTATATTACGAAGTGGGAGAATTTGTTTCAGTAACAATATAATTGCGTTGATTGCTATTTCTTATTTCATTCTACCTGCTCGCTTAATTTTGCAGTGTTTTTATAAGGCGGAGAGATTACATCTGATCACTGCGAGGCTAAACAAGGTAAATTTATTGTAAATAAGAGCGAAACAGAACGTTCACAACTCGTGTGAAGCAGGGACCGGAAATGAACATTCTTTAAATGAAAAGTCTACACATTATCGTAGGCCAGAGCAATTTCAATCCATAAAGCCACAGCATTTGCTTTTTGCTTTAAATAAACAAAAAGCACATAAAGCAATGAAAATCAAATCAGAAATAAAAGATAAGGGAGAAAGAAATAAGGGAAATCAATTCTTGTTGTGACGGAATGCTAAATTTATTAGTGAAGGGAAATTCTAGAAGTACTTCAGTCTAGTTCAGGTTGACCCTTTGTGGTTTTAATTCCCGTCTTGTGCTTAACGTTAACTCGTGATTTCTAAGCCATTATTATGACTATGTGCGGAGATCAGATAACGCGTCGCTCGCACGTTTTTACTTTCATTTTCTATCGCTGAACTTATGATATGTGAGAGTATGTTAAAAGCGTGTGTTTAGAATTGTTACTACCTACTGAGGCATTCCATTTTCTATTATCAATAAACCCTAAAATCGAAATTTTGCGAAATTCCTGGCGTTCTTGAGCTTGCTTTGGATAGATTTCCCAAAGCTATCACAAAAAGACTCATCTTTTGAAAAATTTGGTCACTTGATTAACCCATTGACTCCCGGAGCGTTTGGCCAAAAACGCTTTTTTTTGACATTTTGGAGGTTTTCTTATAACGGCAACAGAGATCGGGTACATGACTACATGGGAATTAACTGTCAAAAGTGAGCTGAATGAGTACGAAGAGCGAGTCACTCTTAAGTTTAATATTGCTTCATTAGCACTTTCACTTTCCTTTGATGTGACGTTGAAGCTTTTAGATCTATTCACAGGTGTTTGGCAAAGAAGAAAAAGGAAGAAGTATTACTACTCGGTGCTGGTTTAATCCGAAACATCAGAAGGTAGGAACTTTGTCATTTGCTTAACAATTTGGCAACAAATTGAATTAGGAAGGTTCTATTTATATCCTAATTATATAGCTCCATCGAAATCCAATATTGCCAACAGACCTATTTTTTATTAATTTTTGCAAACTGTCCAAATTTAAAATAAATTGGATACTTTTTGCTCGAACGTTTAGTTTAGCTTTGAACAAACTGTCCAATTTAAGAAAAATCTGGATACTTTCCATCAACCAACGAAATATGAAGATAAATAAAAGAACCGAGTATAGCTGGTTTTCACATGACGTCACTAAAATTCAAACAACAAAACTATTGATCTTCCTGAGATTTTACTTTAATGATGTATAAGAGCAGCTGAAAACTAATATTCATACAAATTTTCGCTCCTAATGGGTTCTTGGTTTTGTGATACACTACGCTTGAATTTCCAAGCTTTTGCGTGACGCGGCATTTACATGACGGCCTAGAGAGCTGTCATGATGGTTAAAAAAGTGACTTATTTCGGCGAACTTGGCTATCTGAACAGTTCAGGTCTTAGAAAAAGTATTATTTTAATGTTTTAGAGTTTCTCGAGGGATAAAATCACGCTTTTGTAGCAAAACTCAGTGACAGATGTTTCTGTTGGTTTCCGGCCGCCATGTTGGTGCCCATACGGATGGGCACCAGCATGGCGTCTCCATACAAATCTCTGTAAATTTGGGTAAAAAATTGCTCCGCATATCTCGCGTAAGAAAAATTGCTGTGACCAGAATTTTGGCGAGAGTCTTAACATATTTACCTTCTTTTATTTCCCAGATTCTGGGCTTTATCTATTGACCGGTTTTGTTTTTTTTTTATTTTGATCTATTTTGAATTGCGTGACACTGAAAACAAGCAATTGGCCAATCAGATTGCAGCTATTATCACTGCCATCAAACGTCACCGAGCGATTGTAGCTCGCTAAATTTTCTTATGTTTTGATAATGGCGGAATTTCCCGACTTTTCTCTCCACCTTTTTGACGTCTAAACTTTCAAATGGAGTCTTCAGCTAGGTTCCAGAGATAGATGCTACTGATTTACTCGAGATGAGGGAGAATAATCAGAACAAGAACACTCAAAGAAGCAAAAAACCTGTGTTAAAGTGTTTGACCTGTGACGTGCTGAGCAAAGCGAAGTGAGAAACACTGTACTTCAGACGATAAAATATTTGCCTTGTTCATCTGATTTTGTATCCTATATAATTAATAGGTAATAGGACTAAATGCTTGTCCAATTTGGAAATAACTGGATTCAAAAAATTGCCCGGACTGCCAAATTGGACTCGGCCTACGGCCTCGTCCAATTTTGGCTGTCCTCAGAATTTTTTTCGTCCAATTATTTCTAAATTGGACAGCATGTAGTTCTATTACATATACGTATTAATGTTCGTTGCAATTGTCGTTGCAGATTTTGATCGTTTGAAGAAACTGCAAGAGAACAATCAAACAGCTACGAAATCAGACTCTTTTCCAGGTATTTTGCACATTTAATTGTTCTAAAAATTTTCGTTTCTAAGAAAATCGACCAGTTTATTTCTTCTTCTGTACCAAATCAACGTATTTTCAAGCAAACTGGTATACCGTAACAACGATAATGAAACTCGTCAACTTGTAGAACACACATGGATAATGGGGGTTCTGGATCAAGGCGGTTTGCTGCTTATTTCGCGTCTCGCTTTGCTCGGCGCGATTAGCACAAAACCGCCTTGAGTCCAGAACCCCCATTATCCATGTGTGTTAACTGCCCGCGAGTTTTGATCTAGGATTATTTTCTAATTGAACAAGCCGCTTGCCTTGGTATAAAGCAACCATGGCCGACCCCATTCGCACACACGAGGAACTGACAGCTGATTTTGAAGAAAGGTGTGACGAGGTAAATGAAGCCCTCGAAGAAACATACATCCGCTTGGAAAAGCTAGAAGATTCTAACAAACTTTGAAGAAGTTTTGCCGTCTTTGGGGCGGGCTTTTTGGCTGCGAGGATAGCGATCGCTGTGACGAGGCTAGCTTTCGGCAGTTGACCAAAAAGAAAGCAATTGAAGATTGGCGGGTCTTAGGTGTAAAAAAATGGGTCGAGGAAGAAAAGGGCCAGTTGAGCAAAGCCAAAAGAAGCCAAAACTTTCCAAATACCGAAGAGAGAGAGAGAGAGAGAGAGAGAGAGAGAGAGAGAGAGAGAGAGAGAGAGAGAGAGAGAGAGAGAGAGAGAGAGAGAGAGAGAGAGAGCAGGAGACAAGTGGTGGCGCTTTGGAATGCTGAATGATGATAAATTTTCATTACTCTTACCAGAGGATGTTGTTGACGTGATGAAACGAATGAATCCACAGCAGCTTGCTAACTTTCTTCTAAAAAATAAACCCGCGTGACAATATTTTGTCACGGTCTGGTTACCAAGCTCTTCCCGATAAAATCGCGAGATTAACTGAGTTTGTTTGTTTGTTTGTTTTTTCTAGCCTTTTCCATCGCTTGAATGACCTGATATGTTGCATTTCTTGTATCTTTCTGCCAAGTGGGCAGCGAAGGTGCTGGACAAAACACTGACCCCTAGTCCATGGACTACCCTAATGGACTACCCTAATGGACTACCCAAATGGACTACCCTAAAATGGACTACCCCTAAAAAATACTATTTCAGACGAGTGCTGCGATTATATACTTACACTGCTTGGAGGATGCTTTTCTTTCCGTTCCGCACAGCCTTCAGCCGCCATTTTGAATAACTACACTGAATAAAACAACCGCCGTCCACAAAATGCGTAGACTCAAATCAAATCAAATGTTCTGTGGACAACTCAACCTTGCTCCCATGTGATTCAGTAGCTCAGTCTTTCTCGAACAGACGAAGTGATCTTCAGGATGTTACTCATGATTTGTTTTGCTTGTTTTGTGCCGAAAATTATGGCACAGAAGCAGCTAGTCTTCTGGTTTTTTCCTGAGTGTATCAAAATGAAATAGAAATGGGAATGAGGATAAAGCTATGGGACAGCAAGAAATTCCAACGACTACGCTACAAAAATTCAGAGTGGAGTGGAAGCAGTAGTATTCTTGGCTGGCCTTGACTATAATTATGTGGAAATTTTTGTGGTTTTGCGGGACTCAGTTCAAAATGTCGGCTGAGGGCGGTGCGGAACGAAAAGAAAAGCATCCTCCGTGCAGTGTAAGTATACAATCGCAGCTTCTTAACATACCACTCGTCTGAAATGGTATTTTTTAGGGGTAGTCCATTATAGGGTAGTCCATTAGGGTAGTCCATGGATTAGGGGTCAGTGTTTTGTCCATCACCGGCAGCGAAAGTTCGCTGAGAATGAAGCAAATAGCATGAATTACTACGATCATTTCTATATGTAAGCGAGAATTTTTATTCAAAACAGAAAAAAACAAAATTGGTGGCCACCAGAACCTCTTAGGAGGAATTTTGATTTTGGAATTTGTAGGACAACCCACCCACCCCTCGTGAGAGGTTTTTCATTTCCCACCTCCACACCGTTCCTAGAGCGCTAACAGACTCATCACGTGAGCCAAAGATCTTTTTTTTTTTTTTATTCTCCGGCTTGACGCTGAACCGGCACTTTCGCCGTGTTTCCACCACCACAGCGCTACCCAACAGCGGGACACCATCTTAAGGCAATTAATTACTTATTGTTAGTTTATCCCATGGCATGGCGGCGGGGGTTTTTCACCATGCCATGGGAGGTGAAGCATACAGGTATACGGTGGAAAGCCCCCGCTTTTTCTAACCACAGTATACAAGTATACAACACCGAATTTGTGTAACATGTCTGAAACTCTTATATATCATTCGTGGCGAGATTTTCTACACTTGTGGTGCAAAAAATTGAGTCTTATGAACAATATGACCTCAGGGTAGAGAAAAGGGAAAGTCCTGTGAGGCAATCAAGTGGAAAATGACAATCGTGTTTTTGTGATATGCAAATGAAACTTTGTGTTTTCAAATGTCAATTCGAAGCGGCGGGGTCGGTTATCTTTTTTATCACTTCAGCTTCAGCTTTGCCGCAGATATCTTTCTCCAGTTTGTTCACATTAACAATCTTTCTGCTCGATGGTTGGCGAAGCAGCTTGGCTCGGACTTGTTCTTTCAGGAAGTTGGACTCGGGCCTCTGCGGCTTCTCTGTCGGAGGGCGAGGTGTTCACCTCTTGGAGGATCGCCTGGTCTTCCTCGTTTTGACGCCGTAGCTCGCTTTCGTGCTCTTTCAGGTCGTCTGAGAGTTTTTTACTGTTTAGCCTTTCCTCCACGGTATTTCTTTTACTTTCTTTCGCCGCGAGGCTTGCTTTGAGTGTGTCGACCTTTGCCTGGGCTTTTTTTTTTTTTTTTTTTTTTATTGCAAAACACAGGGAAAAAAAAAACAACTTACAGTTCAACTACTTACATTACTTATGGGACAATTACCTACATCACTTACTGGATAATTACTAACAATACAATTACTTACATTACTTACACTACAATAAGTTACATTGTATTAATCAATTAATTAATTAATTAATTAATTAATCAAAAAGACTACTTACTACTTACATACAATACACGTTACTTACAATACTAACAAGTGCAACACTTGTTAAGGTTGACCTACAGTACAATAATATCCGTGCACAGTGTTAGCCTTAGGGTTTTCTTCCTTTTTTTTTTTTTTTTTACAGTTGCTTGTTGGTAAATACGTTTAATTATTATTATCACCCACTTAGATTTCTAAAGATTATCATTTGACGCTGCTCCAGTTTTGAGGCTGTTGTAACATGCCAGAAAGACAGAGAAATGTTTCATTTCAGGGGGCAAGTTGCGTGTCCTACACGACCATATATAATATCTCGCCACAAGAAAATTAAAATTAAGTTTCTGTTTATTCTTTGATTTGTCTGGCCTTAGGCCTAAGACTATATTTAAAGAAAGGTTGTATGTTCTCAACGCAAGATTTTGGCTTACAAGAAGCTCCTTAAAGTTTTGCCAGAAGGTAGAGACAACTCTACAGGACCAGAAAAGATGAATAAGGCTTTCCTTCTCAGTTTTGCAGAAACTGCAGAGATCGTTATCTTTTATTCCTACTTTTTTAAGAAAATCATTAGTCGCCAGTCGTCTATGCAGCAATTTGAATTGAAATACAATTAGTTTTATAGATTTTGTACACTGAAAAGATAGCTGGTACGCCGCACTCCAGTCTATTGGTTCATGGGCTTCAAAGGCACAATCCGTAGCCCATTTTTCTTGACTCTTGGTTGGACACCTTTGTTTAAGACCAATTATTTTTTTATAGGCCTGTCTGCTTGGTTTACTTGCTTTCATAAATTTCGTATAAAAGCTTTCGTATTGTATATTTGTATTATTGTGTAAAGGTACTTTGATTTTTTTTAAAGCAGATAACAGCCCATAAAAAGCAAGATAATTTGTTTCAGTGATACCATACCGATCTTTGAATTCAGAAAAGGATAGGAAGGTGTCTGAATCTTTCATCAAATGCGAAACCCTGTTAATCCCTTTTAGCTGCCATTTTTTGTAGAAGATTGGTCTGTTATTGATTCTTATAAGGGAGTTGTGCCAAAGGCTCTGAGAGCGAAAATGATCTGTATTATTCTCGTAAGTGATTTCAGTCCAGATATTTAAGATTTCCACAATAAATGGATAGGATAAATTGACATACTTTGACAGGTCTTTTTTGCTAAGGTTACCGCTGAACAAGGCTCTGCCACCGTAGTTCCAGAGTTCTAAGTCAAAAAAAAATTTCCATTTTCCGTGATTGTTTACATCAGTATATTTTTTGACCCAGGTAGTTTTCAATCCTTTATTGAAGGATTCAATATCAATCATTTTTAAGCCGCCTTTTTCATAGTCATTAATCATTACTTCCCTCTTGGAGGATCGCCTGGTCTTCCTCGTTTTGACGCCGTAGCTCGCTTTCGCGCTCTTTCAGGTCGTCTGAGAGTTTTTTACTGTTTAGCCTTTCCTCCACGGTATTTCTTTTACTTTCTTTCGCCGCGAGGCTTGCTTTGAGTGTGTCGACCTTTGCCTGGGCTTTTTCTTTGTTTTTTGCTTGTTTTTCAAGCGCGGCCACTTCTTTTTCCGCGTTTTCAAAATCGGTTTGATATTTTTTTTTCAGCAGCTTTAGCCTGCGGATTTCTGCTTCACTTTCAAGACTGGTGCCATGTTCCGATTGAAGAGCATCAATCCGGGCCTGAGTTCTCTCGGTTTTTTGTCGAAGATCTTGCATAGCTTGAAATTCTTGTTCTCTTTCTGCAGCTAGTGCCTCTGCTTGTTTTAATTGATTTTCAGCTTCTGCCAGTCTTTGCCGTTCTTCTCGGATGGTGTCGCGGTCTTCAGCTATGATGTCTTAAGCGCGAGGCCCCAGAGCTGCTGAAAATCTGTTTGTAAAACTCTTTAGAAACTACAAACCACCCTTTTTGGAATTTTTTCCTCACCCAACCTTGGACCAAATACAACCATCTCAGTCTCATTACCTTTTTCTTTGCCAAAACCAATTGGACCTAATTTTCTGAAGCCCACTTTCGGGAACCTTTTTCTGATAAAATCCATGGCCTTTTCTGTCCGTGATTGTTTTTCTTCTGGAACTAACCAGTCGCCCATCAAAGGCACGTCTTCATCAAAAGAAGTGTCAGGCAGCCCGGTATTCTCGTGTTGCCTCGTTTGCGTTTTTATGTCTTCGCTGCTTTGGTAGGGGGTGGACGCCGTGCCCGGCTCAAAGGGTTGTGTTGTGTTGCTCCCTTGTTCGTCTTCGTCCAGCTTTGGGTCTTTGTCGTCCAGATCTGGGTCTTCTTCGTCCGGCTCTGGGTCTTCTTCTTCTTCCGGCTCTGTGTCTTCTTCGTCTAGCTGTTTGTCCAGCTCTGGGTCTTCGTAGCCGAACTCGCTGCCGCCTATCGCCATCTCATATTGTTACCGTGCTTGTTTTTTAATTAGAAAATAATCTCGGCTGGTTATACGGCGGTTGCTCAAACTTGTTTGAGAGGAATGTATACCGATGATGACAAAAACCCGGGCGCCATTCCAGACATGCTACTTCCGACATACATGGCAAAATCTTTGCGGGCCATGATGGCGCCGCGCGCCGTCCAGCGCATCACCTTTAACCGTAACGAAGCTGCCCCCGGCGAGACCCTGTTCGTTTCGGTGCCCAAGCTGAACGAACACGAAGTGCTGGTCCCTGGCACGCTGGCGCTGCGCTTTGACATCGACCTGGAGGGCGGGTATGCCAACAACTTCCTCGTTCAGAACGTCATGCGGGCGCTGGTCGACAAGCTGGTCGTGAAGTTCGCGGGCACCACCCTGCAAGACACAGAGGGGTACGACATCTACAAAACGTTCGAAGACCTGTTCCTTCCTGTCGAACGGCGCGAGAACATGGTGCTGGAGGGGATCCAGAACGAAGTCTTATGCAAGATACGCTCCAAAGCCAGGGACAAGAAAACGTGGGGCGTCAACGCTGAAAACAAGCTGAACAAGATCTTCAGAAGCAAGTACCACATTAGGCTCGACCACCAGATCTTGACCGACCACGGCGTTTTCTACCCTCAGGCCCTGTACAACGATCTCGTGTTCGAAGTGACGCTCGCCCCTGCTTCCCAGGTTTTTTTTTTTTTTTTTTTTTTTTTTTTGCAGTAACACAAGGGAAACCAATGCTCACTTACAACACTAACTCTATTTACATTATGTTGCTCTAATCATTTACACTATTTAAATTACAATAACTAAACGACTTACATTACTAACAAATACAGTTACACGACTTACGCAATTAAGAAATACAGTGACGACAAGGGGCAAAGAAGAAAAAACTGAGAAGAAAAATAGCTAGTTATCATTACAGCTTGAGGTTGTAGTACAGAAACATAGAAAATAGACCAAAGGCATGTGGTACATTAAAAGTAAAATGAGTTATGCATCTGACAGGAGATTAGAAATAGATTAATGGGTAGGAGATAGATAACCCTACAGAAAATATAATCTAAAATATTAATTAAATCCTCATATATCCTGTAAGAGGTTTCCATTTTTTCGTGTCTCCACTTTTTGTTTCTATCTCATATTGTGATTTTAGTGTGCATATGAAAAGCGTAAGATTTGGATGATCATCTTTTGTTTTAGCGAGCCATATGTGATATCGTGTTAAGAGAAAGCAGTAATTTATAAGAAGCGCAAATTGAGAGATATCTGGCCTCAGACCCAAAGCAGTAATATTTGTCAAAGCATAATCTCTAGGAAGTAAATTTAAGTTTTTCAGCCATTCAGTAAGTTTATTCCAAAAGTGAGATGTT
Organism: Orbicella faveolata; assembly: GCF_042242905.1. Lineage (NCBI taxonomy): Eukaryota > Metazoa > Cnidaria > Anthozoa > Scleractinia > Merulinidae > Orbicella > Orbicella faveolata. The sequence goes on from NW_028301555.1 coordinate 3,118,268, forward strand.
TGGCGGCATGACCAAAAAAGATGAATTGTTGACTCAGAGGAGGTGTGACAAAAACTGCACTTTTCATCGCCATGTAGACCTATTCTAAATAAAAAGTTATTGGTTGGTACACGTCTACGTAAGAATTTAAACTGAAACTCTATCAGCTTAGAGCTCTTTGTGCATTTTTTAGCTAAAAGATAGGCAGCATTCCAATTTATGTTGCAATTTATTGGTAGGCCACAATCCTCTAGCCACTTCTTTTGACTTGACTCTGGGGTTAAACTCTTGTTACTAATCAGTTTTTTATATATTATTGTAGTGGCTTTTTTGACCTGCAAAATTCTTGTTGTAAGTGGCTCATATTCGTGGTCGGTGTTCTGTAAATCTTGAAAATTGGAATCAGTCCGAAGAGACTTTACAGCCGATATCAATCCGTAGAAGCTGAGAGGGCGAGGGTCTATTTCATACTTACAGCGGAAATCATTTAACGAGAGAAAGTTGTTGTCCGGTCCTAAAAGATGTTTCACCCGAGTTATTCCCTTAGTGAACCAATTTTTTAAAAAAACTGTTTTGTTGGCTATCTTTATTAGGGAGTTATGCCAAAGTTGTTGATCCAGAAAGTGATCTTTCGATGTTATTTCAGGTTCAAAGTTAACTTCCGCCCAGATTCCTAACAGTTCTTTTAAAAAGGCATCCGAAGTCGTTATTGTCGATAAGGTGTCTCGAACGTTGAGGCTGTAGGAAAAAAAGTTTTGACAGCCATATTTTTTAGGGTTATATCAAAAAAGATTTTCCATTTTCCCTTATTGTTGTTATCTAAATATTTTTTAATCCATGTGGTTTTCAGGGATTTATTGAAGGAACTAATATCGATCATTTTTAGGCCACCACCACCGAAATCATTGATCATTACCTTCCGTTTTATCTTGTCGCCTTTACCATTCCATAGAAAAGTGTAGAGTAAATCATTTATTTCTTTTAAAACCCTGCAGTTTGAGCGAAGAGGCGAGAGTAGATAAACCAATTGGGAGACCACTAGTGATTTGATAACAGTGATTTTCCCTAACAATGTGAGTCGGCGGTATTTCCAGCATCTTAGGATTTCTTTCACTTTTTCAAGTTTCTCATTGTAGTTTAAAGAGGCAGATAGTTCGGGATCTGTTGAAATCCATAGACCTAGGAATTTTACTTTGTCTTTTGGCCATTTAAGCTCTTTTCCTGATAACAGAATTTTATCATTTCCAATACTTGCGCCAATCCATAGAGCTTCCGTTTTCTTATCATTGAGTCTGAGGCCAGAGACTTTGCTGAAATCGTCAAGCATTGCAAGGGATGAAAGGAGAGATTCACGTGACCCGTCTAATATAATTGTTGTGTCATCGGCATACTGACTTAACTTAATTTCCACATTATTTACAGAGATTCCCTTTATATTAGTATTTTTCCTAATTGCCGTGGCCAGCACCTCTGCCGATAGGATAAATAAATAAGGTGAGAGCGGGCAGCCTTGCCTAACACCTCTTTGAATTTCAAAAAAATTACTTGCCCATCCATTATTCAGAATACAGCTTTCAGTATGACTATACAGGGTTTTCACCCAGTTGATTAGCGAAGCACCAAAACCGTAGGATCTTAATGTGCCATGTATGAAGGACCATTCGAGAGAATCAAATGCCTTTTCAAAGTCAATAAAAAGTAACAGGCCCGGGATATTCTTTTCTGTGGCATATTGGATAATAGAGTCAATGAGTCTGATATTTTCGCCTATAAATCTGCCCTTCAAAAATCCTGTTTGATCATCATTGATAAGGTTTGGAAGTACTAATTTAATTCGGTTTGCAATAGATTTTGCTGCGATTTTGTAATCAGTGTTCAAAAGGGTAATAGGCCTCCAATTTTTGATGAAGTATAGTTCCGCATCTTTTTTTGGAATTAGTTTTATAACCCCTCGTCTTTGTGTTACTGAGAGGCAGCCAGAGTCAAAAGCATAGTTGAGGGCCGAGATTAAAAAAAAAGAAATGTCTTTCCAAAAAACTTTGTAGAATTCGGCGGGAAGTCCATCCGTGCCTGGCGTTTTGTCAGACTCCATCTTCTTCAGGGCTTCGAAACATTCCTTTTGAGTTAAGGGGCCTTCACATAAAGTTTGTTCTTCATTGGTCAAAGAAGTGGAGTTCACTTCAGAGAGGAATGTTGACTGGATGCTGTCGGGGCTTTTCGACGTATAAAGATTTTTGTAAAAAGCCGTACATTCAGATAAGATATCTCTGTCCGTGGTGACAAAGTCGGTGTCATTAATTTTTAATTGACTAATTGTTCCTTGTTTACAGTGCCTTTTTTCGAGATTTAGAAAATATCCGGAGTTCTTTTCGCCCTCGTTGTACCATTGTGACTTTGACCTGATGATAGCGCCTTTGGTTCGATACTCAAAAATGTTTTCTAGCTCTTTCTTTAAGGTAAAAATTCTTTCAGCAACAATATGATATGAGGGGTTACTATTGCTTGCATTGTCTAAATGTTTTTCTAACAAGGCGATTTCGCGTTCCAACATTTCTTCGCGTTTCCTTGTTGTCACGTTTTTGTATGCAGCATAAGATATTGATTTTTCTCGCACCTTTAATTTAATCATCTCCCAAAGCAGAGCTGGGTTCACTGAAGTGTTGTCTTTGTATTGGTTCACAGTGCTTTCAATTGTTGTTTTAATTTCTTGGATATATCTCATTTCGGATAAAAGGGATGTGTTCAACTTCCAAAAACCTTTGCCTCTGGGGTTCGAATGTAAAGCTAGATTCAGAGTAATCATCGAATGATCCGTTTTGAAACCAGGAAAAATATCTGCATGGGTCACATCACATAAAGATGATTCACTTACTAGAAAAAAATCGAGTCGGCAATGTATGACCGGTTGGTTTTGGCGCCAAGTATATCTCCTGGCTTCTGGGTTGAAAAGTCTCCAAATATCAGTCAAACCAAGATTTTCAGAGAAATCTCGAATCACTTTTAAGCCATTTTTGTGTGTTCTGGCAAGGTCACCCCTCTTGTCTTTTTCAACGTCAAGAACTAAGTTAAAGTCCCCACCAATCATAATTTCACCACATTTAAAGTTTGATAAATGATCGAAAAAAACCTGAAAGAAGTTTGGATCGTCTTCATTCGGAGCGTAGATGTTAGCCACAGTCAGACGCTTGCTATCAGCAACAATATCACATATTAAGAAGCGTCCATTCGGATCCGAGAAAACCTTGTGGATCTGGCAATTGAAACTATTATTGAAAAGAATACCAACCCCTGCTTTGTTGCTGCTGCAGCAGCTGAAGAGCGCTTTGTACCCCCATTCACAAGACCATATATCGGTAGTTTCTTGAGAACAATGGACCTCTTGCAGCATATATATAGATTGCTTTTTCGCTCTCAGCCAGTTAAACACCTCTTTCCTTTCGGCATTGTTTCCCAATCCCCTGACATTGAGGGAAACTATTTTCAGATCTGTTGTCTTGTGAGTAATGAACGAGGCTGAGTTGACTGTTTTGCATTTTCACAATTAAAGATATCTAAATGACCACATGCCTTTAAACTATTGTTAATTACATAGATTTTTATGCCCTGGAGACAGTAAAACGAAAACACACACAAAATGAATAAAATTACTAAAGGACTTATGGTGGAGAAATTAGGCAACTTGATTGCTTGCTACAGTAGAAAAGAGAAAAAGCCTGCAACTCTATTAGCCCGTTTAAGTTGCCGACCGCCTCTAATTGGTGAAAGCATATTGGCAATAACTGCGAGAAGTTTGAACAATTTACCGGTCAATCTGAACAAAGTTTATTCAGTGTTAATTAAATAGTAAATTTTTGCCCGATCGGCCACAATTTACCTCTGATGTACAATTTATCCGGTTGAGATTGGCTGAAGGAGGCAGCAACTCCATTTTTCCTGGCATCCTTAAAAGCTCCCATCTGTACTTTGCGACGGGCAATGATTTCCTGGGGAAGGTCTCGGAACATTTGAAAGTTAGTGCCTTTAAGTCGGTGACCCAGTAAAAAGATCTGTTGACAGTCTTTATATCTAAGGCAACGGGCCAGAATAGGACGTGGATTTCCATCCTTGCTTTTTCCGATGCGATGTACTCGCTGAATTTCTACATTCCTTGCATCCCTGTAACCAAGATCACGTTCCAGAAAAGTTAGGAGAACGTCTTCGGTGTCTTCACTAGTGCGGCCGCCTATTTCTGTCGATTCTTCTATGTTCGTGAATTTGATATTCTCCCGGCGAGAGTAGGCTTCTAAGTAAAGACTTTTAGTGTGGATCTCGTCTAACAAATCCCCATTTTTCTGGCATTTTGTCGTGAGCTCTGCTAATTGAGTTTAATAGAGTCGATGCGCCTTCTCCATAGCTCCTGTCTTATCCTTGAGTTGTTGTCCAGTAAAGTTGATCCCTTCTTTTAGGTCGTCAATATCTTTCTTCGCTGTTGTTTGGAAATCTTCTAGCCTTTGGGTTCGTTTCTCTAAGTTCTCGAGATTGGCTTCAATTTTCTTCACGGCGGATTCTATTGAATCAAGCTTTTCCAGCTTTGCCAAGATTGCTTGTAGAGTTGCACCAACATCTTGTGTCATACTGAGAGCTGTCATTATTTCGTCTTCGTGATACGTTAGCGAGGAGTATGGCTTCGTTTTTTTGATTTCCGGCGAAAGAGATGATTCGTCGGAAGAGTCTGAGGATATGGGTTTTCTTTTGCTCAAAAACTGACCGAAAAAAACGGCCATTTACCAAAAACAGAGCAGAAAGATCGGGGGGCGGCAGCAACGCACGTCTTTACGTCGCCATTACTCGACCCAGTCCTTGCTTCACAGGTGGTCAGGGGCTCGGACCCCACCAAGCTGAAATACAAGCTGACCAACATCCAGCTCGTGTACGAAATGATACGCAGGAAGTTCCTCTTAGCCGAGGCGTTCAGAGTGTATGAGGCCGGCAAAGAGTTCGCTTATGACCACGTGATGCGTCACAAACTCTTGACCTTCAAAAAAGATACGGCCTCGCGGCTGAACATCAAAGTCGACGCCCAGAGACGGTCCATTAAAGGTATTCTCTTGCTTTTCGTGGAGCCCTATACCGCAGGTGGCCGGGACTCGGAAAAATAGATCTTCCCTGACATCACGAAAGTCAGCGTCATCATCAACGGTTCACCGAACATGCTGTACAACGAAGGCATCAAAATCGAGGACATGTGGGCAGAAGCCAGCCGCTTCTTTGTGAAAGAAAAAAGCAAAACCGAACACATGACGCTGCAAAAGTCTTACACTGGCAACCGGTTCGGGCTGCTGATCGACCTACGCTCCATGGCCGACCAAACGATGCACGGCAGCGGCACGCGGCTCGTGAACACCACCGACGGCGTCCAGCTGGAAATCGAGCGGAAGACCGCCGACTCGGACGACGTGAACTGCGATGTCTTCGTGGTCTCCGACTCTCAGTTCAACATCATGGACAGACAACTAGAATCTGTGCAGTTTTATAAACGTAAACTTTGAATAAAATGGACCCCGGCAAAATCCCCTTCAACGTGCTCATCGTGGGGCCAACCAACTCAGGCAAAACGCGGTTCCCCGTGGACCAGCTCTGTGGGCCTTTTAGAGGCCAGTTTGATTACGTCGTGCTCATCTGCCCAACGTTCGCTCATAACAAGACACTTCACCGCTTTGCTGAGAGAGACCCGCGGTCATCATCTGCGAGCAGCACGAAGTGGAACTTTGGTTGAAAGTGGCAAGCTTGTATTTTGAAGGCGCCAACACGCTGATAGTCCTTCATGACTGCGCAGTCTCCAAAGACGTGAAAGGGCGGACTGGTGAGCTTGTCAGTCTTGGCTTTTCTGGGCGCCACACGAACATCAGCGTGTGGGTGCTGACTCAGCAGCTCTCCAGCATCGCGAAGCCGTTCCGTGAAAATGAGGCGGCCATCGTGCTGTTTTATACGCCTTCGGCCAAGACCACGAAGGCGATTTTCGAAGAATACGCGAGAGACCTTTCGCAATATGACCTCAAGCAGCCGATTGCGAGGCTGAAAGAGCGCAAGTTCTCCCACCTGGTGTTCTCTCTTCGCCACCCTTTCGCAATTGAATTGAAAGAATAAAATTACAATATATATACGATGCCTGAAGGAAATGATCCTGTAACGGCTGAAGTCATGAGCCTTCTGGAAGCTGAACCTGACTCGAAGAGTCATTCGCTGACCGACTCTTTGAGTGACATTCCAGCCCTCCGTGAAGAGTTTGCAATTCTGGTTTCTACAGGCAAAGCAAAAGAAGCCATCAGCGTGCAGCTGACACAAGAGCAGCTTAAGCGCTTGGAAGCTGAAGATGTTTTAAAGTACTACAAAAGGTATGAGACTTCTGTGGGCGCCAAGACCACTCAAACCTTTGTTGATAGCTGTCTCCCGTTGTACACCAGGGCAGTTGGGATGTTTATGCCGATTAAAGACGTTGAAGTTCTGCAGAATGATCTCAAAAAAGATTACGTTATCGCCAAAGAGTTGTCCACCCTTGTCGGAAGTCTTGCGTTGAGATGTGGGCGGCTGCTAATGGTAGCCAAAACGTCACTGATCACGACGAAACAGATCGGCTCCACAGTTGTTGAGCAAACTGCTGAATAATTAGTAAGCATTGCCCAGCAATACCTCAATTAAATGTTTTTGTTGAATAAAGTAATGGCAAATTCAGAAACCACTCATGTCGAGCCAACACCACCTGCGGCACGGGAGCAGGTAACTTCAAAAATACCAAATACTGCACCTGTGAAAGAAAAAAACCCGAAACGGGTGGCTGCGGGCAAAGCCGTCGCTGCGAGAACCAAAAAGGCGCGCGAAGAACAGAAAAAAGCCGCTGAAGCCGCCGGCTTTGTTCCAACCCAGCCAAACAAGGCACTACCAAACGAACAGCCGACCGCTTCCACTAGTGGAAGCAATTAATGAAGACACGAAAAACGTTATCAGCACGACTCAGTGGCTCAGTATAATCCGCATTGTGGTTTCCGTCATTGGCCTCTACTACAAACGAAAAGAGATAAAAATGGTTTTCAATTCACAGCCTGCCCCGCCTCAACCAGCCGCTCGTTTGGGCGAGATGCAAGCCCCTGTTGATACGCAGCTGCCTCGACCGGTCGAGGCGGTGGCTGTCCAAAGAAGAGGGCTCCGGCCGATGGATTGACATTTGAAGAGAAAACGCACAGCTGAATACGATGTCGGACAACAAGCTCGTTAAAACGATCATGGATGCGGCCGTTCTCACCGGCTTAACCGCCGGCATCGGCTGGATTGGGAAAAAGGTGGTGAAAGAGAACTTTACCTCCGACCCCAGCGGCAGCGCCATGAAGTATGCAAAATTCACGGCTGTCCTGTCAGGCAGGATAGCACTCAAACATTACCTTGAAGACAAAAAGATACTCCCGACCCCGGTTTAGAAACAAGGCCCGTAGCTTTTAACAACGGTGAGCATTGCGATGATGATCGGAGGCGCGATTCTTAATGCCGCTGCTTTTACCGGCGGCAACTATCTTGCTAAATATTTGTCTGGCGACAGCGGAAGGCGGCATTAGAAGAGAAAACGCGGCATGACAAAGCCGAGGCATGACAAAGCCACTATGGCCAAATACACGCGCGACCGCACCAAGCTTCTTGATTGGATTCAAACCAGTGGAGAAATCAAAAAACAGGCGAAACAGAACTTCACGAACACATATGACGCGATCAAACTCTATAACCAGGCCCACCCAGACAAGCCAATCACACCACCCGAAGAGCCTCGCTTCGCTGACTTTTATCAACCCAGTGAGCAGCAGAAACAAGGCGAGCTGTTTTTTGTGGGCGACAGCGCGCTCACTCTCGGCTACGCGGCTTTCCGTTTTCTATGAAAATGCGAGCATTTTCGGTTTGAATAAACACCTTGGTGTTATAAATGGACGCCAAGCTTGCCAAAGTCTACTACAGCCTCCAGGGCTACTGGGAAGGGCTCTCTGCCATCAAAATATTGACAGAAGTCGCGAAAGTTCCTGAAGAAACCAACAAGCAGTGGCTCATCAAACAAGCCCTTTGGCAGATATATCTCTCCGCGCCGCGCTACGTTCCTCGTCCCAAATTAGACGTATGGCGCCTAACGTGGTTCACCAAGCGGACCTTCTTTTTCTGTCTCACGACAGGCTCCGTCGTGGGCGCAAAATTTACAAATACGCGCTGACCGTTGTCGATGTCGCCAGCCTTACAAAGAAGCTAAGCCTCTGACCTCCAAAGACTCTGCTGAGGTTGCGAAAGCTTTTCAGTCCATTTACAAGCGCAGCCCTTTGACTTGGCCTCAGCTGCTGCAGGTCGACGCTAGGCGCGAGTTCATGGGAAGCGTGACCAAAGAAATGGAAAACCACAAAACAGCTATTCGTCGCGGGCGCTCTGAAATTTAGAGACCAGGCTATCGTGGAGCGGTTCAACCGCACGCTCGCCGAACGATTGTTTGGGCATCAGTATGCCGTAGAAATGCTGCTGCCTTCGGGTCAGCGGTCGACTGCCTGGGTCAAAAGGCTCCCCGACGTTGTTGCCACTCTTAACGGCGAAGTCACTAGTCTTATCGGGAAAAAACCAGCTGTCGCAATCAGAGAGAAATCTGTCACCTCCAATCCCTTTACAAAGTATTCCAGACCTGTTGGCTTGAAAGAAAAAAAGCTCCCCCACTCATCAATGTAAGATATTTGTATCATCCCGGCGAACTTGAAGGGGGGGGGGACTAAAAGAGCCACAGACCCAGTCTGGTCTTTGAAAGTACACCATCTTGAAAGAGCTGTAACTAAACCGAACAAACCTGTTGTCTATTATTTGTCCGACGGGCCTAAGCGCGGCTTTGTTCGCGAAGAGCTGTTGGTTGTGCCTCCAAATACGCAGCTTCCTCTCTGTGCCCGTATGCCAGCGTGTGCACGCCGTCTTCTGCTGTCCACCGCTTGGTGTCGAACGCCGACAGCGAGACCTTGTCCACGCGCATACCGTAAATCTCGTGGCCCTCGCTTCGCAAGATGTTCATTCCGTGCCAGAACTGCTTTTTCTCGAACAGTGCCTCTTTGTATTGCTCATGCTGGATCTCTTTTTCTGCCACGCTCTCTTTTACTCCCTTGGCTTTTTTGACATTTTTTTCTTTTTCTTCCATGATCGAATACATTTTTGGCCGTATAGTCACCGCTTCATCAATCACCCTTCCCGCGCACTCGTCTTTCATCTTCCCCAGCACCTTTTTGTTTCTGCTGCTGTAGAGCGGGTACTTTTCGGGATAACTGCTTGTATCGTACAGGACGAAGTCTTCCGCCATGTCTCTGTAGACGTCGTCCGTCTCGATTTCCCTGAGCAGGCTGTCGGTGTCTGTGTAGGTCAGTTCGCACTTTTGTCCGTATCGGACTTTCATCTGGTTGTAGAAGAAGTCGTACATCAAAATCTTGCTGTTCTCTAATATCGTCATGCCGGTTATATCGGCTTGTCCAAGAGCAGCCGCGTTTTGTGCATGTGCATGCCCGCCAGGTCTTTTCCGAATATCTCGTGCCTCGCATACGAGGAGCTGGCCACCAGGCGGCGGATCTTGTCGGTCTCCCAGCTGCGGACGATCTTCACGTCGACGCGTTTTTCGATGCACAGGTGCATGTCCAGGTCGGTCAAAAGCTCTAGCTCTACGCCGGTCTTTTTCAGCAGCGAGTCACAGCTCAGACCTGGAGCTGTGTAATAATGTGCTGGATCTAGCCCGTACCTCCCCTTGCAGACTTTTCGGAAGTTTTCAAACATCTGCCAGCAACACGACGTCGGTTTTCACGTATAGATCGTGATAGTCGCCGAGGGTTTTGTATCCGAACTCGGCCCAGACCTCCTTGGCGTGGGCGTACTCTTCGTGGGTTATCCCTTTCCCGGCGAACTTCGAGAAATCCTCTTCTTTGGCCGGGAGCTCTGTCTCGGCGAACCTTTCAAAGCCGTCCATGTATTCGTAAGGATAAATCCCTTTCTTCAGGAGCAGATTCCTCTTTTCACTGTCTTCGCAATTTTTTCCCGTTATTTTAATGTCTTCTGGTGTGCTGCCCTTTACCAGCGCGTCTAGGCTGGTCATCAAGATATTTAGGCTGTCTACGAACCTCAGGTTTCCAAGGGAAAAGGAGATGTATTTCTCTGTGTTGTTTGGAATGCAGCTTATTTCTCCCTGCACCCGCGCCATGGCGTGCATCAGCAGGTGTTCATCGTAGCCCTTCAGGTTGTGGAAGACGACCGGTATCGGCGCCGTTTTGGGTTTTAGGCGGAGCTTCAGGTTGCAAGCATTGTGCGCAGACCCCAGATATTTTCCGGTTATGTGGCAGTGGTCTTTCACCGCGTCTTTGTAGTTGTTCACCAACAGCGGCGCTTTGCAAAATATGCAGTCTTCGTTCTCTTTTTCGGGGCCTTTGGGCTTTCTCTCTCTCAGAGGCCCTACGAACCCCTTCCAGGCCTGGTAATAGCACCTTTTGTGGCTTTGGGCGTTGTACTCGCCGGTGTTGGGGTTGTAAACGTCGAAAGAGTCTCGGAACTCTGCCTTTACCAGGCTTTCGTTGCAGATGTGGCATTCGGTCGCGCTTTTGTATTTACGCCAGTCTTCTGGCGTCACAACGAGCGGCTTTTTGTCGACCAGCTCGGCCTTCATCACCTTTTCGTGATACTGAAGGCTCGCCAAGAACCTGCACACCGCGTCTTTCCCGCGGTACACGAACGGGCCGTGCGTCTGGCCGTCGTTTTTCACGATTATGTACGAAAAACCGCAGGGTTCGTGGACCTCTGTCTTGATCGTTGCCTGACCTTTTTTTAGCGCAGCCATGTATCTTCCTTATCAAAGACTCAAAGTCGGCGTAAACCGCGAACGGTGCTTTCATCTGCTTGTGGTGGTTCTTGAACTTCACCTTGTTTTCGCCCTCTTTGGGCATCTCCGTCCTTGTGGGTCTTTTCAGCTGCCCCAGGCATTCGGGTTTGTGTCTTTCCAGCAGCTCTGCCGTCGTGTAGCCGTGCAGACAGCGTTCGCAGAAATGTTTGCTGCTGTTGTGCCTGCTTTGGTCATAGGACAAAGCGTTTAACCTCCTCACGAAGGTATAATGAGATTTTTCGTTGTTCTGTATCAACATCAAGTTGATTCTCGGGAGGCTTCCCTCTTTTTCGCTGAGCCTATGCACGATCACGCGCTCTTTTTCTCAGCGAAACACGTTTATAGCCAGGTACGGGTTTTGCTTTTCTAGCCTATTTATCTGTGATACGGGCGTTGGAAAGTCTATCCCTGTAAAATTCAGCCCGTCTTCTGTGGGATATCTTGATGGCCTTGACACGTTCATGCCGTCTTTCGGTGGAAATAACGCCGCACGCAGCGCCCATCTCAAGTACTCGTCGTCTCTGTTTTGGACATTGATGATCGCTTTTTTGTTTTGTAGCTTTTTGGGCAACGGCATATAACTGCCACCACGAAAAGGCTGGTATTGGCCGACATTGACGAACGCTTCCACGATGGCTTTTACCACCCAGCCTGAGCCTCTTTGAGACCAGGCTTCTATTTAGCCTTTGAATTCATCAACGGATCGGCGTAATACGCTATTTACTGTTGCCGCGTTGTTTCTTTTGAAAACCGCGGGGTCTGTCTGTTTGAAATAATGTATCATTTCTTGCTTTTCACCATCCCTAGTTATCGAAAACTCAACGTCAAGCTCGAACTGCGTTTTGACGCTTTTTAGGGTTTTCATTTCATTTCCTATCACTTCGGTAAATCTTGATTTCGTTTTTCGTGCGAATTCAGAAGGTCGGCTTTGAATTTATAGGCTTCTGGAACTTCCATTTTCCGTACACGAAGCCATTCGTTTAAGTTGGCTTTTACCGACTGAAAATCAAAATCCCTGCTGGGCCTTATAGGGGGCTGAAGTCTCGCGTTCTCTTCGCGCGAGATAGCTCCGTAAAACATCTCTATCACATCAGATGAAATTACTGAAGCTATATCCTGCGGCCATGATTGCTTTATACCAAGGCATGCGGCTTGTTCAATTAGAAAATAATTCCAGATCAAAAATCGCGGGCAGTTAACACACATGGATAATGGGGGTTCTGGACTCAAGGCGGTTTTGTGCTAATCGCGCCGAGCGAAGCGAGACGCGAAATAAGTAGCAAACCGCCTTGATCCAGAACCCTTATTATCCATGTGTGTGTAGATGTTGTTTTGATGTAACAGTAAATTGTCACAACTGACAGGAAAATAGCTATTTATAAACTGGTAAAGACAATTGATACCTCAGCAACTACCTCAACACAGCCAGCCACCAAGGGAAAGCACATAATTTTATGATTAGTTGGGATCGAATAATTTTCACACGATCCGATTTGAATGGGTCTGTTTCTTTCATCGTTCAGAGGCATGAAGTTGCCAACTTTTCCTGACGTTTAATTTGAGTTTATTGTCCGTATCTTAAGTTGTGCTTTCAAGTTAGTTCAATTTTTTATTTTGCATTCCCATGTATCAGTTAAGAAAAATCGGAAATAAAACGTCAAACCGCCTTGAAAAATTTACAATTTCAACAACAGCACTTACCTAGTGGTACGCGTTAGACATTTCATACGTTTTCAGAGAGAAATACAGCAAATGTCACAAAAGTATAGTGCATTCAATTAAGTTTCTCGGTACTCAGGAATAGATCAACTGGCTCAGTTTATGCATGGGTGCTGCGGAGGAAAAAAATACATATTTTAGCCTAAAGATATATCACGACAACATCCAATATATCCGAACTTAACAACGGATTTTATGCGGCTATAGTTTAAGACCATCCCAAAACAGCTGGAGGCGCATGAGAATGGCAGAGTTGGCGGCGAAGCATGTTACGTGGAATGAGGCAAAAGGCACTGCACAAAATAGGGTTAGGTGGCGCGCGCTAGTTGAGGACCTATGTTCCACTTAGGAACGAAGAGGATTAAGTAAGTAAGTATAGTTTAAGACCAAAACAAACTATCCGACCCATTCAATCATCAGTTTAGCATTTAAGGGCCCATTAACCGATCTTTTCGAGCCGTTGCTAAGGAAAATTTATTCTCATATAACCTCATCATTTTTAGTTAGTTCAGAGTTATTTCATGTGTTTCAACTTTTTCATGATCAGTAACACTAGTGATGACGTCATCAGGCCACGCCCATGGTCATGTGACTAATACAGAAAAAATGCAAAGGCTCCCAGGCAAATTACTTGCTCGGGATTTTTTTTCATTCATTTAATATTTTAATTTAAATCCTCATTACGCTATGCATAGATTTTGTTTCATTTCTAAAAGGTCAGATTTTGAAAGCATTTCAAACTAGTGAAAAATTGGTAATTTTCTGAAAAAAAGCATGATTTCGAAAAAGGAATGCATAGCTATGTTGCCAACGTTGACTTTAATGGAAATTCGTCGAAAAAGTCTGGATTTAATGAAAAACCGCGTTTCCTTTAGCATTTAAAGAAACCGGAAGTGCGCCCGATATCTATTGGAAGTTACCCTATCAGGGCGTGCGATATTTACACTACCAGCGTACTTCGGTAAGATCAAACAAAGCCACACGGAGTTAGTTTTTCCCTTTCTATTGCTCTTGTTTTCTGTCTTTCTCTTATTTTGTCTTTGCCTGTACTTTTTAAACTTTGCATTTTGCGAAACACAAAGAAAAACATCTAAAATAGATGCGAATTTGCAAGTTTTTGAGTTGCTTTTATTTTCCGCGCTCAGGCTGACGCAAATGACCGGATGTGAAATTTCACCTCCTTAGCAACGCGCGGGAGCACGCCCATGAATCGGTTAATGGTCCCTTAAGGGGCACGGCGGAAAAACCGCTGATTGGCTGAAAAATCCGTTGTCTTGGAGCATGCTCAAGCGCTCGCCGCTGACAATTTGCGGCTGCAAACGAGTTTCGAAAATGTCTGAACATTTTGCAAGCGGGAGCATCGAACAGCAAGAAATATTGTGGATTTTTACCCAGTTAGATCTTCCACTTGTCACAGAGAATGCGGATTAGGCAAAAGTAAGTATGTTGCAAATGTTAGCCTGGCTTTGTCGCTTTCTTTGAGTATTATTCTTTGTGTTGTGATTTCTTTTGTTCGTTGGTGTCGTGTTCATTTTGTGCCAAGCGGAAGCACCTGCTTAGTTTATTTACAATACTCTTCTGCTGCAGATATTGGCCTACAGATGACTTAACACAATGAACACAGCATAACGGAAAGCTATGTTGAAAGGTAAGCCAAGTTTTCCTTCCTGTCCTTCCGTAAATGGTTGATTTTTGCAAGTGTCAGCATTTTCTAGTTCGTGTGTGGCTTCGGAAACTTTTTGGCTCGATGAGTCTACAGTTTAAAAGTTGAAGATGTTGTTCGCTATCATTTGAATTACCCGTCATATCTTGACTTGCCTCTTGGAAGAGACCCGTTAGGTTTTTTGTCTGCCATGTTCATAGAAATAAGTGACGAAAACCGTTGACACTGTACTGTAAATGAGCTTAATTTTGTAGATTTCAGGATATAAATCTTACATGCAATGAATGTTTTAAAAGCGTAGCCAACTTATGTTCAGTCCGGATATCAGCATACTATTCAAGGTGACACATTTCTTTCTACGTTTGGGTATATCCTCTGGCTTGTGTTGTCTACAATTTAAAAGTTCTTGCAGCGGTGCAAGAATCTGATATGACAAATGTACACTACGTTTTTTGTTTTGTTGTTATTGAATGGACTAATTGCGTGGTTTTGAAAGACTTTTTAAAAGTTATCTTGTAAAATTATTTTTTGACCTGAAGGCAGACTTTTTTGGGTTTAATTAGTCTGATGATGATGAGGTTAATGAAATGTTTTTATTTATTTATTTTCTATTGAGTGAAACCTCAAGAAGTAACAATCCTTTTGTTGTACTTCATGATTATGTTGTACTACATAATTTAAATTTCCCAGTTACAAAGCTAGCAAAATGACTGAGGTATTCACAATATAGGTTGAAAGAAGTTGCGTAGTCTTCAATGCTCTACACAGTGTTGTATAATGTATGAACAGTGCAGATACTAAGTTAATGACATTTCTTCTTGCAATGCAATAAGTATTCAAAGGATGAAGCCAAAGTATAGCTTAATTTAATTTTACATTTTTTCCTCTTTTTTTTGCACAGTTAGACCTCAGATTTTCACAGCTGTCCTCCTCTCTTTCAATTACTTGGTTCTCTGGCTGGAGACAGTGTGATGTGGCCATGTACATCAACTTGAAGAAGTTTTTTTCATGGATGAAATGAATGCCACTTCTTGGAGAGGATACTAAATGATATGTCCCCTTTTATAAAAAGATTATGGAATAAGAAAAGGGACAATTAAGGAACCAAATGCATGAAAAAAGTATTTCAGGATTCCCCAGTAATTAATAAAGAAAAATGTTTGAAGACAGAAAAATTATAGTTTGGTAAACAACTTGGTTGGGATTTGACCTCTTAAAAATTTGTAGATCATAATATTTTGGTGTGGAAGTTTATGCAATATTTAACAACAATATTATTCTTTGCAATCGAGGTGAATAATGGCTGTTATTCACTGACATTGACAAGTTTTTAGTATATGTACAAAGTGATCTCAACAACAGATGAAAGGGAAACCATTAAAAGATAATTTAATTGACCTCTGAATTAAAGATGTGCACAATTCTTTACAGAATCTTCTAACATGACAAGTCTAGTTAACCTGCGATGAAATCCTCTTTGATTACAATCTAGCAAAATGGTCTTTTAACACTGTTCAAATCAGCAATCTAAATGAAAAGTCTGTTTTCAAAACAATTTCATTGTTCAATCAAAATTGTCACTTTCACTTAAAATAAAAATTCACAATTCAAAACTTTGAAGACTTTTTTGTATTTTCTGGTACAATATTTTCTTGTATTCTCAGGATTTCCGTTTAAGAAACACTGGTCGGACATAAGTTTTCGCGAGCCATTTTGTTATTGTTTGGATCACGCATCATTGATTATCACTCATTAGGGAGTGAATAATTATCAATTATTCCACAAGAGCATGTTGGATATGAGATAATAGATAGCCAACAAGGTGTGTAGCACTGAGTTGGCTTTAATCTTCTCATATCCAACAGGCACGAGTGGAATAATTGTTTTATTAAAAAGGCCCCCAAAATATAGAAAACTAGACTTAAATAACAATAAAAATGCTCAAAAATCATGCATACGTTTTCCATATTTGTAGAGCATGGTATAATGGCTCATGACCCCTGATGGCTAAAACAATGAAAACTCTCAAATTGCATTATCCAATCATCCAGTTTTTTAATGATGCTCACTGCTTGTGTGTTTGTGTTGGATTTTATTTTTATTTCGGTTTAGTTTTCTATATTTGGGGGGTGATTTTAATGAAACAATTCTAGTCACGCTTGTTTGGTCTTTTTGTTTGGGAATGGGAGAGGTTAACTTGACAGTAGTTTTTACATGCAGTTATTTTGGAATTGCAAATCTCTAAGTTGCATTTTAATCAGATAAACATTTTGCTGAGACATCATTGCCTGATCTAATTAATTTACCAAAAAGTGAATTGTGGTGCCAGAAGATAACCATATCCACCTCAAGGGAGATCAATGGAAATTCTGAGGAGTGATGGGTGGGGGGAGAATTCAAAACTTAAAATTTTGAAAAGGAAAGTATGAATGTGAACTGGCATTTTCAGTGGGGTGTTCAGAGGAAGGGGTTTGCTCCAAATGCATGTGTTATGATATGAGCCCTTGTTGCTCCACTGATGTTGAAAGAGATTTGAATATCTTCAGTATCTGCTGTAGTCTTATTTTCGACAGTAGTGGGTTATCAGCACTCAGCCCAGCACCCAACCTAGAAAGCCAGGTGATCACAATTTGTCTGGTCCCTATCCCTCAACCTACCAGAAGTACAAGACTCCAGCTGACATAGCTCATAGGGTCTTGGATACAGAAACCATCCCTCCACAATAAGGATGTGACCCCTTGGGATGGTTGGAAGTTGGGGAGGGAGTAAACAAAATTTGGTGGCAGGGTCTGCAAGGGTATGGAATTTATCTGGAACACAATATGAAACAGTAGAATTTTGTTGCAGTGTAGGTCACTGAACCTTCTCCTTAAAAGTATCTAGGAGAGATGGCATACGGTATTTGTTTGCAACAAGACTTAAACTTACTATTGGGGGAGGAGGGATGGTGCAGTTTTCATGTGTTTTCTCACGATGGTGCTTTTTGCAAAAAGGCATGCTTTCCAATGTGGTCAGTGTAAGACGCAGACTTTGGACTGCAGGCCAGGTGTTAAAATGCAGACTGTAGACGTTTTAAGTGTTACTGTGTGTTAACAGTAAACAGACCAACCCTATTCGAGCTAAAAGAAGTGGGAGTTTAGCCTAAATAGTTCTGGGTTAGACTGAATATCACCTGGGTCAGCTAGGAAGGATCTAGGGGGCTTTGGCTGGTTCGGTGGAACCCCCTAGATTAGAAAAAAGAAATAAAACATAACATGCTAACTTGGCCTCAGAATAACAGAAATGCCATTTCCAATTCAAGGACCACAATTTCAAAACTGTCCAGCGTGAAAGCCACCGGTCCCTTTACAGGGGACCGCCTTTTGGCAGTTCTTATCTCGAAACCCCTTCTCTGTATCCGCCCCAGGGTTAGCCTGAATATTTTCTCCAGTTAGCCTGTTTAAGGATAGCTCTCGATAAAACACCATTCAGTTATAATAATGTCTGCAGTATGGTTTCCCCCTTACTCTGCAGTCAGCAGTGCACAGTCTGCGTTTTACACTGACTGAATTTCGATGTAACTACAAGCCTTCACATAAACGAATGTTCCGCCAGTATAACGTGGAACAAGAACCCCTTTTGGCGGATTGCCTTTTTCGTCAACGAAATGGAGAAGTGTTTGTAATAACGAAGCCCGCAGCTGCGGGAAAAGCTGCGTAGCCAAGGAACAAGAATCGTAGGAAGTGCGAAGTAGCATAAGCCATAATATCAAACACAGGCTAACATAAAAAAAGAGCAATTTATTTTATCCTTCAAGCTGTATTACATATACAATACAACTTTCTACAATGCCATACTAAACCTCTATATTAAAGCTTACTACAAGTTTTCAGCGCATGGCAGTACATGGCATCCACTGATTCAGAAGCGGCAAAATAAGGTACGAATGAATAGCACACAAGCGAAAAGCACAACAATATTAGGCATTAGAGTGTACTACTTACGAATTCCTCCACTTTTCTTTCTTCAGGCAATGATACAAAAGTCCATGAACAAATAGCATTTAAAATTTTTCATCAGCACGAAAAAAAAGTCATATTTTATATGTTCCGTAAAATTAAACAAGCTACAAGAAATTACGGTTCAAAACCTTAAAGAACTTGACACGACCTTAAGAAAAGGAAAAACGGTACCTTATGGGGCGCCGTTTGTAAATTTATTATTTAGACCGAATTTATGCCATTTTCCCCTTATTTATAAATAATTGGAAACGCCACAAAATTTGTTTATAAATAAGACACAAGAACTTGTCCGTTGATATGTAAATAATTATTTTAGGTACGTTCTGATTTATAAATAATCTTTTACCATAGAGTTATTATATATAAATAATAAACTAAACAACTTCAATTATTTATAAATCAGGTCATCTCTAAAATAGTTATTTACATATCATAAAGTTTGTAAATGCCATTATTTATAAATAAATTACTTCGCCGGGGGTGTAAATTCATTATTTAGAAATAATAAATTTCACCTCACCGAGTGTAAATTTATTATTTATAAATAATGAACTTCACTGAGTGTGTAAATTTATTATTTATAAATAATGAACTTCACTGAGTGTGTAAATTCATTATTTAGAAATAATGAATTTCTCCTCGCCGAGTGTAAATTTATTGTTTATAAATAATGAACTTCATTGAGTGTGTAAATTCATTATTTAGAAATAATGAAGTTTCATTTCGCCGACTGTAAATTTATTATTTAGAAATAATGAATTTAACCGTGTGTGTAAGTTCATTATTTAGAAATTCATTATTTAGAAATAATGAAGTTTCATCTCGCCGACTGTAAATTTATTATTTAGAAATAATGAATTTAACCGTGTGTGTAAATTCATTATTTAGAAATTCATTATTTAGAAATAATGAAGTTTCATCTCGCCGACTGTAAATTTATTATTTAGAAATAATGAATTTAACTGTGTGTGTAAATTCATTATTTAGAAATTAATTATTTAGAAATAATGAAGTTTCATCTCGCCGAATGTAAATTTATTACTTAGCTCTTATTAACCGAGCTGGAGGTCTGTATGGGAGAATCTTGACCGAGGTCGTGAGTACAGACCGAACGCAGTGAGGTCTGTACACACGACCGAGGTCAAGATTCTCCCATACAGACCGACTTAGCTCGGTTAATAAGATGTTTATTATATGGCAAAGAAGAAAACTTTAATTCGTTTAATGTAACTGGTTTGCCGACAGTTTGCTTGCGAACGGCGATGAGCTTAACTTAAACCTGCCGAAATTTGCTCGTTCTCTTTACTTGTTTGTTTTGTCATCAGGCTTTTTGGCAGTGCCATAAATGATTGAGAAGAAAATAAAAGAAAATGGTGAACATTTTTGTATTTTAGTTTGCTACTTTGTCAACGCAAAATGAAACCGGTCTAGTTAGATGCCGGTCTAGATGGGAAAATCTAGACCGCGGTCAATATCGATTTCAGCCAATAATATTCGTGAATTCGGTAGTTCCTAGTGTTTGTGAGACGCAGCCATATAATAATTAGAAATAATGAACTTCACTGAGTATGTAAATTCATTATTTAGAAATAATAAAAGTATGAATGACTGACCCAGCGTCTCTTGCCCGATCGATTTCGGAGGCTTTTTCTCGCGCTATAAGTGAGACAGTTAATGCTGCCCTTGCTCAGGTACGTATGCAGCCTGAAATTCAGCAGTGGCGGATCTAGGGGAGGCCCCCCCGCCCCCCCCCCCCCCTCTCCTATTTTGGTTAATTGAGTTTAAGCGAGAATCACGCTTCAAATATCTATTATGTAGTTCTTATTCACTCAACAATTCGGCAGCTCACACTGCAATAGGAACAACGACAACGACAACGACAACGACAACGACAACAACTACTCAAAGGCCGAGGTAACAGGTAAATTTTAAGCCAAGAAATTGCTGCATGAAGAAAATGCAGAACTTTTAAAATCGGGAAATCGAATAATGTCTTTAGATGTTTAGATAATTCTTTGTAGCCTGTGAACAGGCTCACGTTGGAGCACAAACGCGCTCGGCGTAGCTGAGAGCGAGAAATCCACGGGCGAAGCCGCGAGAGGAGAAAGTCACTTTCTTGGCGCCTCTTTCCCGCCGATCGCTATTCCTCTTCGTCACTCGCGTGTTTGATTCAAACGTGAGCCCGCTCGCAGGTTAATTAAATTCTTTGTGACCTTTGTGACCTTTGGACGGATAGCTGTGTGACACACTTTGTTTGGCTTGATGAAGTCACGGCTGGGCATGTCTATTCCAGGCAAGTCTAAAGATCGTACACGTGGAAAGCTAAATTCATTTACGTTTAAACCATTATTGAATTTCAATAGAAATCAGACCTTTCACTTGACACGCCAAGCGATTTTTATTTTCTTCATGCAGCAGTTTCTTTTCTTAAAATTTACCTGTTACCTCGGCCTTTGAGTAGTTGTTCCTGTTGCAGTGTGAGCTGCCGAATTGCTGAGTGAATAAGAACTCCATAATAGCTATAGAGAGTTGAGGCGGGGGGTTGGGGGGGGGGGGAGAACGGGTTCCCCGGGCCCCTCCCCCAGATCCGCCAGTGCTGAATTTCAGGCTACATACCGCCGCCGTTACCTACTTGAGCAAGGGTAGCATTAACTGTCTCACTTATAGCGCGAGAAACAGCCTCCGAAATCGATCGGGCAAGAGACGCTGGGTCAGCCATTCATACTTTCATTATTTCTAAATAATGAATTTACATACTTAGTGAAGTTCATTATTTCTAAGTAACAAATTTACACTCGGCGAGATGAAACTTCATTATTTCTAAATAATTAATTTCTAAATAATGAATTTACACACATGGTTAAATTCATTATTTCTAAATAATAAATTTACAGTCGGCGAAATGAAACTTCATTATTTCTAAATAATGAATTTACACACTCAATGAAGTTCATTATTTATAAATAATAAATTAACACTTGGCGAGGAGAAATTCATTATTTCTAAATAATGAATTTACACACTCAGTGAAGTTCATTATTTATAAATAATAAATTTACACTCGGCGAGGTGAAATTTATTATTTCTAAATAATGAATTTACACTCCCGGTGAAGTAATTTATTTATAAATAATGGCATTTACAAACTTTATGATATGTAAATAACTATTTTAGAGATGACCTGATATATAAATAATTGAAGTTGTTTAGTTTATTATTTATATATAATAACTCTATGGTAAAAGATTATTTATAAATCAGAACGTACCTAAAATAATTATTTACATATCAACGGACAAGTTCTTGTGTCTTATTTATAAACAAATTTTGTGGCGTTTCCAATTATTTATAAATATGGGGGAAATGGCATAAATTCGGTCTAAATAATAAATTTACAAACGGCGCCCCATAGTACCTCGGGTGAATTTGGAAAAGCTGAAAGTTTCCTTCCGGAAGAGCTGTCTTTATCGCCTGAGAAAACTGACAACACCGTTTCGATCCTCTCGATCCCAGTCAAAACTTCAGCACGGATCATTGCCCAAAGTAGCCGAGTTGTTTGTAACTGCCTTGAGCGAGCAAGATGTTGCCAAAAGCCATGACAATGACGTGTTCGTTTTTGATTCGTCGTCCGCCATTTTGAAAATGGAAAGGCGGGAAGACGAACCGAAATCTACTGCGCATGAACGGTGGTTTTTCCGCCGTGCCCCCCTTAAGGTCATTCCCCAGTATTACATTGTGCATCCCAACTGCGCATAATTTCACGCGTGATTAGCGCGCGCGCATTAAAAATGGCGGCTTTTTCTTTACGGCTGGACCTCTCCACAAAGGTAAATCGTCATTTTCTCGAAAACGAGTACGGTGACCTATCATTTTTTTCCATTGTTTTGAATTGAGTAAAAAAAAAATTTCTATGTAAAATAAATATGGACCGAATCTCTGTGTAGAACAAGAAGCAATCGTCGGAAAGGTGAATTTAGCAGGCAATTGTGACTCTAATCATGATGTTATTATAAGGATTTATTGGGTACAAACAAGGTGTTGTTACTCCTAAACGAACACGGGCACCCCTCATTTTTATTTCAAAATTTAAGTTCCTATAATATAAACAATCAATAGGCAACGTTTGACAAGAATCTCAGTGTAGGTTCTATTTTAGTGGAATGACTTCAAGATGTACCAAATAAGACATAGTCCGCCTTGACGAATTATTCGTCTTCTGTCGTCTTTGCACTGGTAAGCAAAAACAACAGCTCTAAGAAAACTTGCTCAAGTTCGTCCAGACAGCCAGAAAACGCATCTCTAGAATAAACGGGACATTCTCTGCTCTACACAAATCCTCGTAACCAGATTCAAATAGTATATCTTTACAACAGATCATTCCGCGATGGAGTATACTTCGGAACAATTGAACTATTTTCGAATTTGTTACATCGCCTTTAACTTAATTCCCAAAGGACTACGACAAGTCTTCAAGCAAGAATGGGATTTCCTATACAAAACAACACCTGGAGAATGGAAAGACACGCCAAAAAATGGTTTAGACTTTTATAATAAGGAGTCTAGAAAAGGCCGCTCCAGGAATGTCTGATATCTGGCCACTATAAAAGAAGGTAACACGGTAGAGTGGGACTGTAGCTGTTTGTTTTTCTTGATCCTGTTCTCAGATAGCATTGGCACAACGCTGAGTGCAGCCATCAAGATAGAAGTCGATGATCTTCGCCTAGTCCGAAATGACATTGCTCATATCAGCGACGCGAAACTTACTGATGCTGAATTCAGGGGTTATGTCAAAAGAGTGTTGCTGGCGTTCAACTCTTTGAGTCTTCCGATCAGTGATATAGAGGCGGTTAAAAACCAGACGAGCTTTCCCACGGCAGAAGTAAACAACTTGATGGCACAGGTTGCTAATCTTCAATCGGAATTAAAAGAAGTCAAATGTGATTTACAAGTGGCAGAAGACACGATACAGGAAAAGGAAGAGCAGGTTGAATGTCTTACACAAGAGATTAATTCCAAAGTTGAGTCTTTTTGTACTCTCACTTTCAAGCCATCTCACCAAATCATCAGACGTTCAAATGACGTCACAAGGATCATGGCAAAAATGCAAGAGCTTGACGATGGAAGTAACGGAGCAGTCAGTACCATTTATTTATCAGGAAATCCTGGATGTGGCAAAACTCAACTTGCACGTTAAATTGGAGAAGAGTTCTTTACAAAAGGATCGGGTGAAAGTAAAGGCTTAACGTTCGTTACAACCCTGAATGCTGAAACCCTTGACACGCTAGCTGACTCGTACCTCAGTCAGGCTGAACAGTTGGGAATTACTGAATACGCTCTCACCAAACTGGCTACTGCTAAAGAAGCCAACCTCAAGGAAAGAATTCAGCAACTCCGGTGTTTAATTTTCCCGCAGTTTAAACAGTTCTCAAAATGGTTAATAATAGCAGACAACGTTGTTAACCTGTCCTTGGTTTATGAGTACCTACCTCAAACCGCCAGTGAAGAGTGGGGTCACGGTCGGGTGCTGATTACAACTCAAGATAGCAGTGCAATTCCTACAAATGCTCCTCATACTTTCCACGAGTCACTCAGTGAAGGAATGCAACCCGAGGAAGCGGTCGAGCTGTTAAAACAAGTATCGGAAATGTCTAATAATGAGAAAGCTCAAACGGTTGCTGAGGAACTAGACTATCAGCCGCTTTCCTTAGCAGCTGCTGCATGTTACCTGCAATTTGTGAGTCATTCTTCAACCTATGACTGGACAAAATTCTTAAGAAGAATTGCGGATGTCGAACTAGAAGTAACAGAAGAACGTCTTACTCAAGTGAATGCTGCGTATCCGAAAAAAATGACTGAAGTAATTCAATTGGCAATAGACACAACTTTGAAAAGCGATGAAGTTCTTCGCCAGACATTTTTCTTTTTCTCGCTATGTGATTCGAACCTCTTCCAATTCAAGCAGTTGTCAATTTTGTCAATAATCGCACCTCGCGACAGACTGAAGAGTTAATCAAAGCAAAGATTTTAAACTCCTCCTTAATTATGCGTTAATATAGTGAGGATGAGGCACCCACCTATTTAAAAGTACATACCGTTGTTCATCAAGTACTCAGGAAAATGTTACTGATGGAGGTCACAGAGAAACATCAGTGTTGATCTGTAGCAGTTCAGGTTTTTAACTCCCTTATTGAGTCGGAGCAGAATCGTTTATGTGAAAGTGGCGACGTTTGCGTATTGCTACGACGGATTACAACTTATTGCAAAGCGTTGTATGGAATTCTTACAAACACTTTTCCTGCTGAAGTTGTTTGGGTGAAGGAGTTAGCACCCTTCATTTCTCCTGACAATGTCGTTTCGTGGCTTTGTTCAACAGCCAGCGTGTTTTGTAACCTTACTAATTCATGCAATGCAATTCTATTTTCAACGTCAGCCTATGATTTTGTTCAATATGTAAGTAGCACACGAAAGGGCGACATAATTAGAGCAAATGTTTTTCTTGTCCATGGGTTAATGTTAGCAATAAAATGCCAGTATAAATCATTAATACCCTGCCTTAAGGAGGCTACAAAAATTCATACTGCAATTTACAGTAAGCGTCATTGGAAAGTGACCGCAAGTTATAACAACTTGGGAAATGTTTATCAAGATCTTGGACAGTACAATGAAGCCGAAGAATACCACGAGAAGGCACTGATCATCAGCAAAAAGAATTTCGGCGAGGAACATGCTAATGTCGCAACAAGTTATAACAACTTGGAAAGCGTTTATCAACATCTTGGAGAGTACAATGAAGCCAAAGAATATCACGAGAAGGCACTGATCACCAGGAAAAAGATTTTCGGTGAGGAACATCCTAATGTCGCAGCAAGTTATAACAACTTGGGAGGTGTTTATCGCGCTCTTGGACAGTACATTGAAGCAAAAGAATACCTCCAGAAGGCACTGATCATCACTAAAAAGATTTTCGGTGGGGAACATGATAATGTCGCAGGAAGTTATAACAACTTGGGACGTGTTTATCGCGCTCTTGGACAGTACAGTGAAGCCAAAGAATACCGCGTGAAGGCACTTATCATCTCAAAAAAGGTTTTCGGCGAGGAACATGCGAATGTCGCAACAAGTTATAACAACTTAGGAAGTGTTTATCGTGCTTTTGGACAGTACAATGAAGCCGGAGAATACCTCGGGATGGAACTAATCATCTGGAAAAAGATTTTTGGCGAGGAACATGCTTATGTCGCAACAAGTTATAGCAACGTGGAAAGTGTCTATCAAGATGTAGGATAGCACAATGAAGCCGAAGATTTCGTCGAGAGGGCACTGATCATCAGGAAAAAGATTTTGGGCGATGAAAACGATAATGTTGCAACAGGTTATAACAACTTGGGAAGTGTTTATCAAGATCTTGGACAGCACACTGAAGCAAAAGAATACCACGAGAAAGCACTGATGATCAGGAAAATGATTTTCGGCGAGGAAAATTCTAATGTCGCAACAAGTTATAACAACTTGGGAGGTGTTTATCGCGCTCTTAGACAGTACAATGAAGCCAAAGAATACCATGAGAAAGCACTGATGATCAGGAAAAAGATTTTCGTTGAGGAACATGACGATGTCGCAACAAGTTATAACAACTTGGGAAGTGTTTATCATGCTCTTAGGCAGTACAATGAAGCCAAAGAATAGCTCGAGAAGGCCTGATTATCACGAAAACGTAACATAGAACGTGACAGAGCATATGTTCGTCATCTGATTTCATCTCCACGCATCATGCAAATGACCGGCAAACGACTAAAATTAATGCTCAAGGCTTTGAAATAAATTTACAACTTCTTGGGTGTTTTGCAAATTGAAAACCTATCGGTTGATCAAATATTATCAGCCGCTTTGTAATTCGTCAAATTACTTTGTGCCAACCAATGAAATGTCCCTGGTCCCACGGTATACTTACCGCTAAATTTGGTGGATGGGTAAAATCGCGAACGAGACGCTCGATAAACAATGGTCAAAACAGCTTTTGGCTTTAAAGGAAATGCGATATCTTATAAGATGTATCTCGGCCACTGTCTTCATTGAGAGCTCAGTGAGAGAGTAACAACCCTCATAAGTGGTCGCGATAAGGCTTGTTACTTGGTTTGAAACAATTCCGATCAAAATGTTGGAAAAAGCTCAAAGGTTGCTTTGCCGACAAAAGACAGGCCGCTATTTTCGTATTGAATTCCACGGTTTTTGGAAGTAAGGGTTATGGTATAGTAATCTACGCATTTTTTGGTATCAACTGTCTTCTTTTTTATCTTTTACATGTACCTTTCAAAGAGTTTCAGTGTGTACGTAGTTTCTCCCGCTTCGTTTATCTGTATCTCGAGATGTTAGAATCATACCTGTTTGATTTCCACTGATTCTGACAAAGAATTAATAAGCATTTTTTTTCGAGCAGTGACTGCTCTTTATTCTTGACAGCATTCAACACATGTACATGTTATCTTCCTTTAGGCAAAGATTCCTACAGGGAAATATAATATTCGCTTTTATACACTCGATCAAAAGGAGAGTCGAAACCTTTCACCAGTTTAGGCTAGTAGATTTTTTTTTTTAACATTTCACGTGACCTTTGGTGGAAATCAAAAGATGCTACATGTTTGATTTCCACTGATTCCTGACCTGTGTTGTTTCCAATACTAAGTCACGAAGTTGTGTTACTACTTTCAATGCATCAATTTTACAATTAAAAACAAATAAATGAACTAGAAGACGTGAACAGTTACATTTTTACCTGAAACTGGTAACGTTTAGCGCTTGTAGCTTACGGTAGAGTAGACTGCTCCATCCAGTTGCTGTTCTAATCAAGTGACCTTCAAAGCCCAGCGAATCCCATTAAAACGGCTCCGACTAGTATCGTCAGAGTTCGTGAAAGGGCTTACTAATAGTCCGCACAAAAAGGTCATGAACATTTTGAAAGAGCGAAACAAACTAGAGAATAGGCATTTACATGTTAACCGTTTGACTTTGCATCGAGTGTGTTTCTTGATTCCGGATTATGATGGAGTTTACAAGCAACGTTGATGAAACAATGCCACTCTACTCGATACACATACATTACTTCCCTGAGGTATTACCTCATCTGTTTTGCCACAGTATTTTTTCAATTGCGGTCGCACTTGTCTTTACCGTGGTGCTACATATTTTCACCCGTGGTGTACGCGAGGTGTGAGCACGTGGCAAAGACGAGGTTTTGCCGCAACCTGATGGGTCCATACATGTAGTTTCATGCGGTACTGTATCATCTTACAAAATTACACATCTTTTTATCTTAGCTTTTTTAGATTAAAATTTCTCTATTTTTCAGTCCCCACTGCACTATTATGCAACAAACTATGTCACGCACATTTCAGTTGGTAATTTCCCGCAGTAAACAAACTGGCGAAGAAAACTCTGCCATTATAACTTGCTCACCAAGTTTTTTAGTCAAAGAACAACAGTTAGAAGTAAGAATGGTTGTAATTGGTTAGTGTCTATTCTGCCCTGATGTGACATACAAATTCTCCTTACTGGTGTATATCTATTTCTGTGAGAGGTGGTTGCTTACGAGAGGTGGTCGCAACCAGAGGTTCAACTGTAATGATATAATTATAGTCTGTATTTTACTGACTGTTTTTCCCTTTTTCCCTCTCAGACGATGGTACATTTCACAAACAGTGGAACTATGCTTGTTGATGACTTAAAGCTGTTTCTTCATGGCCTTCCACCTGATTGCCAAGAAAGTACTTTAAAAGATTTCCTTGAAGGTACACGTTCACACAAATTATTAATAAAACTGTTGGGAGCCTCTTTTCCCCTAAATAAAATGCAGGAGGTATTATGAGGCAAGACGCTAAGACATGGCACAACCCCTACTCATCTAGACTACCTTTTGGGTTCAGGATCACTGATAAACACTTGTCTAAGAAACTCCAAGAGAAAAGACCAGCTACCAGTGTTGAAAGTAATCGGATATCCTGTCAAGAACTTAGATTTTTTCTAAATGTACTCAGTAATGTACTCTAAAATCATGTTGTTTTCAATTTTTGTTTGTTGTTTGTGTGTGTGTTTGTTTGTGAACCTGAACGTGTAGTTCCACAAAATATCCATACCCACTCCAAGGAAGGTTAACGGAAATTCCAAGGGGGAGGGGGCTTTTACAAGGCACAATTTTTTAAAGGAAAGTATGACACTAAAATGGCATTTCCGCAGGGGGGGGGGGGGTTCAAGCTAAAAAACCTTCCATGGGAGGGGTATGGATATTTTCTGGAACAACACAATACATGTAAATGGAGTAAAACTTGTTATATTGTAATCCCCCTTGATAAACCTACTGTAGGTGCTTTTCGGGAAAACAATGACAAATATGTTATAAAAATAAACAAAAATGTACGACATGTACTTTCCCAAAACGCTAAATGTTTTATCTTTCATAAAGCATTTCTATACTGGGGAGGAAAATAAGTACTCGCCGAGAAGTTTGGTGAGGATCTACAGCCACTTCTTCAAACCTTAACCCAATTTCAAACCAGAATATGTGATTTTATCTGCAAGTAAAGTACAGGGTACTGCTTTTGTTTGCCAGTGTTTTTCTGATTCTTTTTAGTTAAATGTTTATTACAGGGAACAAAGTCTGCCCAGATCAAAACTTCCGTCTTTTACAAACCAAAAAGAAGGTTTATTTTTTTCCTCCAAAAAAATTGAATCTTATACCCCTATTACTCTGAGATCTGCGTTCAGTTAATTAATACAATTAAATAACACCGAATTTGGTCGATTTACCAGGTGTGTGCGGTTTTCCTGGTGCAGTCACAAAAGTTAGCATTCCCTCTACAAAGGTAACTTCTGATAACTTCAGATGTTTGGTTGTACAATTTATGACACTTAGTTAAGAATTGTTTTTCTACCCATTCCCTGCTTTGTGAAGTTAGCCAATGTTGAAAAAAAACACAAAAGAGGAAGAAGAAATTTTCCCAATGAGATAATACAATGTTGCATGAGCTTAACCTCTTACCAAGCACCCTGTACAATAAAATGTAGGTTACTCAAATGATAAAATTATGTTCAAATTCCCGCAGTTAGACATTATTTTAAATAACTGCAGTAGCATTTATATGGAGATGTAATTTTAGTTAAGTTATTTTGGTGATATTTTGTATCCCCGTAGGGTAAGTAAAAGTACATGCACCCTGGCCTACAGTACATGTATCTGTTAACACCTTAATTCTTTTCTTCTAGACATATGCTTTTGTGACACTTGCTGATGCAGTAGTAGCAAACTGTTTGCTAGGAAATGTAAGTATTCATTACTTAATATCTAGTCTTGTATTAAACTTTATTTGATATTTATTTTTTTGATTTATAAATAAGCATATTGAAATGTAAAGCAACAAATTAAATCTAATGCAAATGAACCAGTGTACCAGTCGGAACTTAAAATAAAGTAGAAACAGCATTTAGCATGCAAAAAGATGAGCAAGATAAGCGTTTTTCAATTACTATTAAACGAGTGAATACTCTCTTGCTTGCCAGGAAGGCAAGTGAATTTTTTGGGGAAAATATTTTTAGGACATTCAAATTGCGGATTATGGATACAGATAATGCTTATAAAATGTTCTTCTGGGGCTTGTGAGAATGAGTTTTGAACTAGTGCCACATATTTCCACCTTGTGAAGGTGAATTAATCAACATGACACGAGCGTGGGACAAAGAAAAATTCCGAGTCCCCGACAGGAATCGAACCCATGACCTCCCGAATACCGGGCGGGCGCTCTATCCACTGAGCTACGAGAACTCATGGAGAGCAAGGTCATTTAACTGAGTTCATATATGATAGGTGTCCTGTATACTGCTAGGATCAACGCTATCGAATTCATCGTGAGTAGTGATAAGTTAATAAAGATAGTGAATTTTAAGCTCGGTAATGAAAGGTGAAGGTGAATTAATCTTGTAACCACACCATGCAAATATAAGGAACTTTAAATTTTATGTCCATTCATAACACTTTGCATTAATCTTGTTGACTTGCAGTTCCTGATGCAAATTCAAATTACTTTTTAAATTAATCATTTTATGTTAGTTTAATAATCAAGAGGTGCTACCTTGAAAAAGCCTTTTCTCATAATTAATATGGCCAATATGATGCAAATATTTCTATAAGAATACTTAAATGCATCTATTCCCAAGCCTCACATTCATTTGAAAAATCCTTTGTTTGGAAACTTTGACACAAAGCCTATGATGTGTAAGGTATTTTTATTCGTATTTATGTACCATTTTATACAACATATGTATATATGTTTGGAAGAAAAATATGAATGGTCAATTACCGATTGATTGAAAACAAAATACTTGGCTCTAATGAATTTAGAGGTATATGGTTCTGTCTCTATCTCAACTGAAACAGGTTGGAATGTGGAAATACAGACAAAGGCTTGTCCAAATTGCAGTTTTCATGGTCCAGTCGCCATGGCCGGGTGGACATTTCATCCCTGTTTTCACGCTTAAAAATATTATCTTAATGTTAAATGTGTTCCATCCATTTTGGGTTAAGGTGGCCCAACACAGTTTTCGCGCGCGCTTTTGCTGATGCAATTCAGCGCGTGCACAAGGATTGGAAAAAACAAACATGCCGTCAATAGAGCGATCATTTTATTTACTCAACACCCGCACTATCTGCGTTATTTCTCTCTATAATTGAACCCAGTGTATTGATGGCTTTAGTCTTTTATTACAAAGATATGTTAGAAAAGGTAACGATGCAAAGAACCCAGCAATTCTCAGCTTTTTCTTTGTTACCGAAAGAACCCAGTTAAATGCAGCGCGTGCGTAGTAAGTCAAAACATTGTGATTGAATGAAAATTGCACTCTCGGAAATACGCCTATTACTCGAAAACCACTCATTAGAATTTCACGAAATTTGGCACGAAAATACTTAAGGAAATAAGTAACTGGAGTATTGAAAATAATTGAATTTTAACAAAGGAAATTCTAGATATTCCAGTGAACCTTCAACAAGGGATAATTAAAGATCTCTCTGTTAAATTATTAGCAAAATTGTGTTAACTTGTGAGAATCGTTACAAGCTTGTAAAACAAAACCGATTTTAAGGGCCTGTTTATATTTATTCATGTTGCCATGGTAACGATCATACGTCAGCTTAACCATCAGAAAACCCAAATTTGTGTTGTTAACTTGCTGCCAATTTTGGCGACCGCGGGATCAAGGGTTTTAGAGAAAAAGGTGAATGAACACAGGTATAAAAAACTGTGTTTAGCCACCTTAAGGCAGGGGGATGTGTTGCAGGTCAAAATGAAATTCAGGTTAAAATGATTTTAACTTCATTTAATGCTCCATTTCCTTCGTCTTCTAACCCTATTTATCCATGATCCATGAGTAATTAGGGTTAAGATTCATTTTAACCTGATTGTCATTTTGACCTGCAACATATATATTCATGCTTAGTTGTTTCCCATCAACAGACACTACTGTACTGTGATGACAGTGGGCACTTCTACCAAGTGAAGGCCTGTCGTTATGTTAAACGACAATTTAGAAGAAAGGTGGTTAAGTATGATGTACTGCCAAAAGAAAGAATCGATCCCAAACCAGTAAAGTACATGTACACACCTCCGGAACATGTACATCAGTTTACACCTGACTACAGCATGCTTTTGCTCTCTAAACCAAAGAGAAAGAGAAAAAAGGGAGATGATTTAACAGTCTGGTTTGGTGGTGTTGGTTCAGCTTCATTTAAGAAGAGACCAAAGCCAAAGAAGAAGAAGAAGAAAAAGAAACAGGTTTGTCTGGTCAGGTGTTTGGTTATAGTGCACTTGAACTTATGTAGTGGTAGATATTAACATGAAGGGGATACATAACATATCATTTGCTGGGTGGTACAGTAGGTCCGTATAGTGAAAAACTGTAACTGAAGATGAATGCAGGTGAGGCAAATAATCGATCTGCAAGACACTGACGAATCCCAATATTTTGCAATAACAGAGTTCAGTAAATTGTTTTATCATTTGATCACCAAGTTTGTTTTCATAGTTTGAGTTACTCTCTGACAGCTCAAGAAAGCGATCTACTTACCATTTTTTCACACAGGAGCGTGTGTACATCTGTTGGTAATTAATCTACGTATGAGCAGAGTAGTATAATTTGCAGCGAAACACATTTGTATGGTATTACACATGAGCAGACAAATATATGCTGACCTGTGGTTATTTGCAGGTTTTGTGGTGGACTTTTGGCCAATGAAAAGGAAGAAAAAAATGTCTTGAATGATAATGGGTGTTAGCGAATAATATTATTAGCCAAAGGTAACTTAAAAAAAATACTACTGCCAGTGGTAACCTATTCCTGATCATCAATCATTATCATATGTGTTTGATAATATCTAGTGCCTGTTCTAATGGTTACTAGCTAGTGTTTGTTAACTTTCTTTTAGGTGTCAAAGCTGGAGCTTCACAAAAGTGAGTCATTTCAGTTTGGTAATTTATGTCCAGAGAGCAAATGTAATAGTGGCAATGCGGCGGTTGCTACATCTACAGCAGGAGTAGTTGAACCAGTGCTGCCTGCACGGGAAACCAGCCCAGAATCAGGCAAACAAGAAGAAAATGTTCCTGTGGTGGACGTTATACACGCAGAGGATCAGATGGCAGGGGTACATGTAGTTGAACCAGCTGTGCTGCCTGTACATGAAACTGGCCCAGAATCAGGCAAACAGGAAGAAAATGTTCCTGTGGTGGAAGTTATACACGCAGAGGATCAGATGGCGGGGGTACATGTAGTTGAACCAGCTGTGCTGCCTGTACATGAAACTGGCCCAGAATCAGGCAAACAAGAAGAAAATGTTCCTGTGCTAGAAGTTATACACGCAGAGGATCAGATGGCAGGGGTACACATAGTTGAACCAGTGCTGCCTGTACAGGAAACCGGGCCAGAATCGGGCACACAAGAAGAACCTGTTCCTGTGGTGGAAGATATACATGCAGAGAATCAGATGGCAGGAGTACATGTAGTTGAACCAGTGCCACCTGTACATGAAACTGGCCCAGAATCAGGCAAACAAGAAGAAACTGTTCCTGGGGTCGAAGTTGTACACCCAGAGGATCAGAATGCCACCAAACCAGTAAGCAACAACCGGTAAGATGTACTGTACCATTATGTCATCCTCAAATGAGAATAGAACATTTTACATTTGCCGATTTACTGTACTTTCTGTCAAATTCATGCACATCCATTCACATTCGTGAACATTCAACTAAATATAGAGAGACAGAAAAAAATGACACTGGCTTTTTTTTTTACAGCTCACAAACTCAGGTCATTATTGAGCATAGCTACCTTGGTCCTCTGTGCTTACAGTTTACTAACCCGCCCTCAGTTGTTGATGTAAAAAGTGAGATTATGGAGAGAACTGGACTTCCAACCAAACACCAAGATCTTTACTGTAATGGAAAGAAGGTAAGACTGAAAAAAAAAGAAGACATATTTACCACCTAATAGTTACTTTCCACTGAAACAGATTTGAAATTTTCAGAATAAATGTAAATCACTTAAACCTTAACTTTAACAACACTTTTATATTTTCTAAGAATAAGATAAGATTTATACGTATGCTGATTTACATGGACAAGCTAATGTTGTGCAATGTCGGTTAGTTCCCAAACTTCTAAACTTCCAATAAGAAGGCTATTCAAGGTGCGCTTTGGCAATCGCATTTATTGAGAAGGGTTTCAAACCTGAACTGCAAAGCAACCTTGTAATTCTTTAGCTTCTAAGTTCCCTAATGTTCCTTTGCCTCTGATGTTTCTTGAATTTTTTTCTACAGCTATGTGGCAGTCAAAGTTTAAGGCCCCTCATCGATTATAATCAAGACAGTCTTACACTAACACTCTCTATTGGGTCTCTTAAAGGTGGAGGTAAGAATAAACGCAATTCCAGTCGTGAAGTTGGGTAGAAGGTTAGCCGTATACGTGAACAAACTCGTCAGTCTCTCTCGCTAGTAATACCACCTTTTGTGGTTGATTTTTGTGTGGCTTACAGGAAGTCACACTATGTCATGATCGGATTTCTTTATTTATTTGTCTACGAGAGTACGAGAGTCAGTCACGTGGGCTTGTGTCCCACTGCGCACTAGTCAGAGTCAGCCATTTCGGTTGTAAGCACGGTTTCTAGTTCCCTCTGCAATTAGTTTTAAGGTAAGTCGTTCATTTTGAGCTTGGTGTTGGGTTCTACATCTTTTCATTTCTTTTACGTGTCGCAAATCTAGTTTCGTAATTAAGTACAAATAATGAAACCCGTTTGCAATTGTTGTTTCACTCTCGGATGTTCATGCAAGTCGACAAATCGAGACAACGGGAGTAAAGTTCCTCGCGAAAGCTAGGACAGACTTTGCATGTGTCCAGTGCTGGTTCTACAGGAGCCATTGTACCTTTAAAAGCCAATATTCATTGTTTTGAACCGTCAGGAGTTTAAAATGTCTCCATCGGTGACCACAAATTCAAAGACAGTACCACTTTAGCTTGAAAACAATATAAATCACAGACGCCTTTACAAGACTTTCGGAAACAAGAGGGTAATATATTTAGTAGTATAGAGGGGATTAACCAAATACCATTTCGCAGAGGGAGCTTTATTTCGCCTTATCACAGCCCCCACCATCAAGTCCGGCCCTCACAAGCTCGGGCCGGTTGAACCTGGGGGCTGCGAAACGGCGAAATTCAGCTCCCTCTTTGAAATAGTATTTGGTTAATCCCCTCTATACTACTTACAACAAAGGAAAGCCTCATATTAGAAACAAGCGAGCCCGTTGTTATACCGCCCGAGCCGGGATGACTCGAGCGTCAAACAAGTGCGGGTGGCTGATGCGGGGCCGGAAAGAAAGCTGCCAACTTTCCGTGGACATTCAAAGCCTCCCTCCATGCAGAGCTTCGTGAGATGATTCTCAAGGAGTACATCGCTATAAAAATTAAGGAAAAAAAGGAAATGGGTTGGGACAAGGTCCACGAGCATATTTCAAAACTGCCTTTCTGTCAATACATGCAGCAGATTGTGCCAATGATAATTTGCTTTGAATATCTGAACTGCTATTTCGAGGGTTGTTGTCTCCCCTGTTTCGAAAAGGAGGGAACTCTTCATAAAGCATCGCTAAGCCCACCGATGGAGTAAATTATTCCTCTCATAGAAGCCAACCATGATTACAAGAATTTTTTAAAAGTATGCTCCTGGGATGGTTATGATTGGCACGAGTGGTTCCTTTTTGGCAGGGAGCGTTAGCGAAAAAAGGCGGCGACGATATAACCTCCGGTCGAATGAACATTTAAAAATTCACGGCCTCGTTTGCATATTATAAAAACATGATTGTCAGTGTTCACTTGATTGCGTTTCTTGTGAATGAATATTTCACGCCTGAGTGGCAGAGACACGTGCGTGATATTACACGCGAAGTTGTTGATTGCTTTCATGGCGCGCTTCCGGTTGTTTAAGGCCTTCAGACAACAGCTTCCTGTTGCGAATTCCTGATGGTTTCAATTAAAAGCTGGTTGCATTCCTCTTGGCTTCAGTTGAAGCCGTCAGGAATTTTCAAAGCCATCAGGAATGTTGAAGCCAGGAGGAATTTTACAGTCAGATTTCTATTTTTTGTCCACAGTTTGTTAGAATACGGTATTTCTTCTCGGCCTGTTCAATAAAAATAACACTTTTCACCTTTTTTCGAGGAAAAATTGGGCACGACACGCGGTAGAACAAAGAGATTTCACTAGAGCGATAAAAAGAAACAGCTGATCAAGGGATTTTCCCTATTTCACACTTGACTACGGCCCCCTCTACGCGTGAAGGTAACGCGGTGTAACACAATCACCTGTTTTTGATAAGACAAAGAGAAAGTTTTGTGTTTTTTTGCTCAAAATTTAGTTCAAATCTGCTGTTTAATCCGCAAGTTTTTTTCTATATTCTTCCCGAACCTGGTCCCGAACCTGGTTTCTTATTTTTTCAATATCTGGCTGGATTGGATTTGTTTGTATTTGGGCAAAGTTCGAGCGAAAAGTCTCTTTAAGCTGGCGATATTTCTGCATTTCACGTGTGATCAGTTGAAACTCCGTGTCAGAAACCCGATTATCATTAAGAGCCTGTGAGACGGCGAGGTTTATCGAGTCATGTTTCCCGATAGCCAGAGAGTGGATTCTCGAGTGCTTATCAACTTTGCGTTCAAGCTTCTTGTTGACAACGGACAGGCCAGTGGAAACTACGCCAGATAAAGTGGCTATCCCGGCAACAGGCGCGCCGACAACAATTCCAACACCAGTGAGTGATTGCAACAGCCCCAGAAGACAGAGCTGCCGTGACAGCGCCAAGGCCAACCACGGAATAGTGAAGCGCTTTCCGGGCTTTTCTGTATTTTTTCAACATAAGCCTGTAATGCTCGACCTCAGCAGATATTTCTTTTTCAATTCTGCTTATCTCGGTTAGCCGGAAATTCTCGGCATTTGTCGTTTCGGGAAGGCTTGGATAGATTCTTCTTTCATTCTCGGCAGGCGGCGCGCTTGGTGGCAACAGATTTGCCGAAGACATTGTGTATATATAGAAATTTAATTTAACTCTAATTCAAAAAGAAGAGGGAAGCCTTTGAAATCAAAGAGCTCGCCATTTTCATCTTTCACGCTAATGGGGATGCTATTTATGAACTCATCTGTAGAGCAGTCTCGCAAAACCTGTTGCGGAGAACCCTGGTAGCTTACCTTTTCATAAGGCTTCCCTTTCACATCAAACAGGGCTAATACATCTGACCTTTTGCCATTGAACAGATTCCGTTCTGTGTCGATCAAATTACAATGAATAAAATATGTCGTTGGAGCTGTAAGCCTTTTTACGAATGTTATAAGATTCAACTTTCGCCCAATACCAAGCAAACCGGCTAAATCGCGATCAAGTTCTATCGGCTTTAACCCCAAATTTTTGATTACAAGCTGGCCAGCAGGTTGGCTTATTTCTGTTTCCAGTTTATATGAATATTTTGCGAACAGATCGTTTATTTCTTTTGCCAAGCTTTCTAAATTATAATCCCCTGGGGTTATTTTACTAACTGACAAAGCTCTATCTTTGTTTTTATCTCCCATGGAGCCTGAACCTTCTTTTTTCAAAGTGTCCCAGCTGTTGTACAAACTGCAAGATATGAGTTTCATGAAATGCACTTTCGATATCGGTTTTTCAAAAGATATTGTCCCTCCGTCTGTTGCGTGACAATAGTGAGAACAACCATTTTTATATTCAACAAATAAAATTGTGTTCAAATAAGATGGCCAATTTGTGGAATGGTCCTGCGTTAAAAAAAGCGGAGGCGGCGAAGAAAAAGGTGTGGACAAACTTTTAAACCGCTTCCCCAAAGCGGACAAAAGCCGGTTCGTTTCGCAAGGAAGCGTCGACGAGAAAAATAACGTGACCGCGGAGGTGTTCTTCAAAGAAAGCGAAGACTCGTTTCAAAGCGTCTTCGGCTCAGACAGAAAATATTGGAGCGCCGAAATGAAAGAAGCGTTTGGTTTGGGAGACAGCGGGGGTTTTCCTTACCAATTGTCGCCGCTTGGCTCAAAAATTTCATTGGCCATCCCTGCGGTACCTTTCGAAGGCAAATCGCCAAGCTTGAAGAAAATATTCGACGACGCAATCCAAATCTACGTCACGCCTGACCAATATTTCACAACAAAATTCAGAGAAATATTCCAAGAAACCAAACTCAGGCACACTTCTGCAGCCGAATCAAAACACTGGTTAGGAGGGCCTGACATGAAATATTGGCCGCAACAGCTCAACTTCGCGGTTTTCTGCGCGACACAGGGGTGCGGAGTTTCTCGCGAAATCTTTGACAGCGGGATGAATCTCCCCCCGCAGATAAGAGCTTTCTACAAATTCCACGTGTATTTCACGGTCAGGCGAATTTTGTTCCAGCTAGGAGGAATTCAGAGCATGAGCGCTTTGCCCGGAGACCCGCCTTTCAACCAATGCAATGATCATTATGACGTTGCTTCGTACAAAAGGATATGCAACGAGTTCGGTATAGACCCCTCGAGCGATTTCCGCTACACGCACGGGGGAAACCACGGTCTGGGAAGCGTTTATGTTTACGTGTCCGGCGCCGGCGCGTCGAAAACTGACTATCAATACCCGGGATGGAACAAATTCAGCGATGAAGGCGGGAAAGCTATAAAAGGGGACCTGATTTATTACATCGAGCCGGGGGCCGCTTCTGATACCCAATCGGACTGGTTCGCGCCAAACACAGCATCAGGTTTGACGCAGGCGGGCTTGGCACGAATCAACCAGTCAATTGAGGCTTTCATTTATTGCATCCTAGGCGCGCAAGTCAACGTACGCAGCAGTATTCTTGGTTTGGGTTGCCGGGCGAGAGAAGCCCAAAGCGAGTTCCTGGTGTTGATGGAAAGCGCGATTACACAGCCCGACCTGGCCGCGAGCGTGCAAAGGTACCAGCTCGCAGTGGATCAAGCGAAGGTCAGGCTCAATCTCGCTGTAGCCCCCCTGGCCTGGCTCATGCCCGCACAAATGATAATCAACACCGCAAGCACAATCGGTTACAACAACAAGCTGAAACAGGCGGTCTCTGGGATGAAACTGGGACTGAACAACGAGGTAAATCCAGACACAAAAATATCTGGGCTCAAAATCATGGCAGGAGGCCCATCAAAAATTAACCCGCCCAACAGCCATCCGTCCAACCCGATACACAAAGCCGCAACAGTCGAATCAAGGAAACCATCTTCAGCCGAAACTCAGCAAGCACAGCCGACGGCGCAAAAAATTGAGCCCACGGCTCCAGATAAAACACCGCAACACGAAATTAACAAAACGGCGGTAATTGTCGGTGTAGTTGGATTATCGGCGTTGCTGTTCATGGCTTGGAGGTAAAGTTAACGCTGCTTCTTAAAATATTGTTCGAACAAAAAGGCCACCGCGGCAAGAATGAGCAGCCAGGTGTGCTCGACCAGAAACCCGACGACTTGGCCGGCGGCTTTGAACAGGAAGCTCACAATCGAGCCAATCAGCCCGGGCAGCAGAGAACCAAGTTTCGCGGCAACATCTTTGAGGCCATTTCCCAAAGCTTTGCCGGTGGCTTTCAAACCTCTGGTGAGGGCCCCGATGACAGCTCCGATTGTGGTCCCGGCGGCGAGAAGAATAGCGGTCAATGTCACGCCATGTTTTTTGAAGATTTCCTTGACCCTTTCCAAGAGAGGCCGCCCCCTTTCCCTTTCCACAATCAGAGTTTGCAAATGCGCGATCTCCTCGTTTCTTTCCGCCACTCTGTCTTCTGCGGCTTCTTTTTCGGAGGGCGAGGCATTCTCATCTTGGATGATCGCCTGGTCTTCCTCGTTTTGGCGCTGCAGCTCGCTTTCCTGCTCTCTCAGGTCGTCCAACGGTTTTGTTTGGTTGAGCCTTTCTTTCATGGTGTTTGTTTCACTTTCTTTATCTGCGATGCTGGCCCTGAGTCTGTCGACCTTGGCTTGTTCCTTTTCTCTGTTTTTTGCTTGTTTTGTAAGCGAATCCAATTCTTTTTTCTTGTTTTCAAGATCGGTTTGATAGTTCTTTTTCAATTGTTTCAGCCTTCTAAGCTCTGCTTCGCTTTCAAAATTCGAACCTTGTTCATCCTGAATGGCCTCAATCTCAGCATCAGTTTGCTCGATTTTACGTCTCAGAACTTCCACTTCTTTCTTTTCTTCCTCTCTTTGCGAAGATAGTGTTTCCGCCTGTTGCAGTTGGTTTTCAGCTTCTGCCAGTCTTTGTTTCATTTCTCTGATAGTATCCCGGTCTTCTTCAATGACAACTCTACCCGCAGTATGTGCATGCATAGGTTTTTGCCAGCTTTGCGATGTCTTTTATCAAGAAAGCGTGGCCTTCGTAGACACCTATCGTCAAAATGTTTTTGATTTTGGGGTTCGGGTTTGTTCTGAGATGCCATACCACTTCACCGTCAACCAAACGCTCAGGCTCGTAGACACGTATTCCGAGCCAAGATGAGACAGGCGAGCCCTCGTTCAGATGGCCTTCCATCTTGTCCAACTCATCTAGAGACGTTTTTCTGAAGTTTGGTGGAATAGCATCGAGCTTGTAGAAACTCTGGGCCAGTCTTCGGGCTTCTTTTGTACAACGGTCTGTGCGCGCCCCTCGGTGCACAGCGAGGCACCGCCATAGGCACAGGTTGTCGTTATACACGTCCAAAGATACCATCGCCCGGCTATGGGCAAGGTTGCGCAGCTAGTCAGGCAAAGTTCCCACCAAAGGCTTCATGTCAAGCACAACCTTCACGTCAACCTTGAAAAAGTTTTCAAAAACCCACTTCGTGTTGGGCCTGTCGGTTTTTTCAAGGTCGAGACGCAGTTCTTCCTGGCATTTAAGCCATTTTCCCGCTCCTTCCAGTTTGTCAAACCACTGTGAGCCCTTGGGGCTCGAGTAGTACACAATAATCGTTCCATCCTCAATGTTGCGCAACTGGTACGCGAAAACGTGCCTCAGATAGAACGACGTGCTTACTCTTTCGCGTATCCTCGCCATTAAGTCTGGTGTGAGGTTTCTCCCCAGACCTCTGATGAAGCGCCATCGAATGTAACGCCGGCCTGTACTGTCTTCCCCTTCTTTCTCTGCATCATCGAACAGGTCCAGAATCTCCTTCTGGTAGTCTGTCACTGTTCTGGTTTTCCGTGCAGGGAAGGGGTCGAACTCACTCAGAAGGTCTTGCGTTTTTCTCGACTTTCTTTGGCGTGGAGGAGCTCTTGGCTGGTAAGGCTTCGGAAGTAGTGGCTTTTGCAGACGCGCCTGCGTTTCCTGAGAAATTGGTTCTTCCATCACGTTCTGGACAACCTTTCTTACTGCTGGCGCGTTTTCTGCAAGAA
The DNA here is from genome assembly GCF_042242905.1 of Orbicella faveolata. Classification (NCBI taxonomy): domain Eukaryota; kingdom Metazoa; phylum Cnidaria; class Anthozoa; order Scleractinia; family Merulinidae; genus Orbicella; species Orbicella faveolata. The sequence goes on from NW_028301555.1 coordinate 3,159,440, forward strand.
GTTGATCCAAATACTGCAATGTCGCTGGATATATTTTTGCGAGTTCTTCTTCCAGTCTTTCTTGATTGTTGTAAGCCATAGTTCCTTACGTTATAACCTAAGATACATTTCTCTAAATGATGTGTTTCTTTCTTTCAGCTCGAGCAAAACAAGTTCAAAAAATTTTTTTGCTTTTTCACGCTTGCGGATAAGACGTTGTTTTAGTGCGTTACCGCCGCAGGGCTTGCAGAGACGGTAGTCGCACAGAAGACCGACTCCGCAAACTCTGCAAGGCTCTGGCATTTTCATTCCTTTTTTCAGCTGGTAGTTGTGCTGCCCGCAATAAGCCCCGTAACAACGCTTTCCGCAGCTTTCTTTCCGGCCCCCGCATCAGCCACCCGCACTTGTTTGGCGCTCGAGTCATCCCGGCTCGGGCGGTATAACAACGGGCTCGCTTGTTTCTAATATGAGGCTTTCCTTTGTTGTAAGTAGTATAGAGGGGATTAACCAAATACTATTTCAAAGAGGGAGCTGAATTTCGCCGTTTCGCAGCCCCCAGGTTCAACCGGCCCGAGCTTGTGAGGGCCGGACTTGATGGTGGGGGCTGTGATAAGGCGAAATAAAGCTCCCTCTGCGAAATGGTATTTGGTTAATCCCCTCTATACTACTTATTTCATCTCTTTACACTTGGATAGAATTAGTGGAATTACTTGTTTACAAATGTAAGTCACGGAAGAGGTCATTCAACGATCAGTTGACTGTAAAGCTGTCGATTTGCGGAATATACTTTTACCCCCTTGAGTAAGTACGCTTCTTCGCCTCAGTTTGAATATGAACTGACCTTTTCTCCTGGTCCAATTTAGATATTCAAAAGTGAATTGAATTACCATATTAGAGTTGATTTGCATTTGTTTACTGTACGTAGAAATCATAATCACATACGTCGAAAAGTAAGCTTATTATATTTGGAGATTTAGACAACGATTTCTTTGCTATTTTTTTAAATTAACATTGTTGACCATACATTAATGTGATGTATGGATTTGTCTTCTTTAAATTTGTTTAGCCATATATACAATCAGTTTTATTGAAATCTGGATTATTGCATAATACAATTTGAGTTTTCATTGGCTTGTTAGCCGTAATACTAGTATATCATTCAGGAATTATGCCATGCTCTACAAATATGGTAAGTTTATATGTATAATTTAATTATTAAAAACAATTATTGGATGAGGTTTTTGTGATATCCAGAATAATCAAGTTCGAGGTAAGTGTTATCAGCCAAAGCCGAAGGCTGAGGCTGATAACACTAACCGAGACCTTGATTATTTCGGATATCACAAAAAATGAATCTCATAGTTGTTTTATTATGCTTTGTCTGAAAGAAAATAACGACAAACGCATTATCACGCCGAACACAGTTTATTTTCGACAAGCCATGTTCTTACTTGAACTTGACACTGCTCTCGGAAATCATGCATTACGCGCGCAACCTACGGATTATTCACTAATCTGCTAGCAGATTAGTGAATAATCTGTAGGTTGCCCTGTTTCCCAGAATTAATTATAGGCTTTTAGCCAATGAGAAGACAGATGGTGACTACAATGTATAATAAAAACGATTATTGCACTCACGCTTGTGGGATATGAAATGATCATAGTCAACTCAATGCTACATGCCTCGTTGGTTATCCATCGTCTCATATCCAACCTGCACTCATGGAATGACCGTTAATTATTCGCGGGCTTCATAGGGAAGGCTTTGTTGGGAATCCACTCAATTTAGAGCTATTGTGGTTATGCTTTGATATGGTGTGAGCTTGTACTTTGTGGTATAAATGAAACTAAAATATTATTGATTGAATGATTGACTGATTGATTGAATGATTGACTGATTGATTGGATGATTGACTGTTTGATTGATTGATTGATTGATTGATTGATTGATTGAAAGATACCTACACTCGAGTAACAAATATCTCATCTCATCAGCTAGCACAAAAAATGGCAAATGCTCCCCAATTAACCGATTGCCTACATTTTAAAGGGCTTGCTTTGCAGCAGGAAATAATACAAAGAATGTATAATACAATGAATCAGTCAATCTTTCGCTGATTTTGCAGACTTTCACAAATAGTGTGCTAAACCCTTGAGAAAAATTCATATTTCTTTTTCTTTTTTTTTTTTTGTTAAGTTTGGTTTGTGATATATTTATCAAGGGTTACTATTCTCCGATTTACCACTAAAGCTTTAAATTTAGCTTACCATTCTCATATTTTACGATTTTACCGTAAGATTTTTCCGTTACAATTCTACGATTCTTCCGATTCTGCGATTTTACCAAAACGTGTCATTTCTCTGCACACGCTTAAAGAACGAGGTATATATATGGTTTGTTTACCTTAAGATTTTTATGAAAGTGATGTGCCGATTCTACGATTCTAAGATTTTACCTTAAGATTTTTATGATATTGATTCACCGATTCTACGATTCTTCCGATTCTGGGAATAATCTTGTAATCAAAAGAATTGTATAATCTGAAAATCGGAGAATCGTTTAGAATGTGCATTGGAGAATCAAAGAATCGGAAAAATCGTATGTCGAAATTCATATTTTACTATTCTCCGATTAAGCCATAATCGCACTCTACTGCAAGGCCTTAGTTATAAGCTGAAGCAATAAGTTTCAATTACTCGCAAATTAGCAAATACATTCACAATACAACAGCATCTCATTTACCATATCGTAACTACTAGTACGATAAAACGAAATAATTGGAAGCCCCACATGAGCACACTTTGTGATTCTCTGTAATAGCACCCTATTCTCTAAAATACCTCATATTTTCACCTTCTACTATCGATCACTGACCTTTCGAGTTGAAAATCGTAGTACTATGTTTCATTTTTTTCATGATAATTCAGTTTTATCCTAATTAAAAGTATAACTTGTGAGCCACACATGTACGCACTGCGGACCTATTTTTTTCAAACGTAGATTACTCAGCTTTGCCTTTGTCTTCGGGTCATGACTTTTAGGGCTGACTTTGGCGATGTGCGAGTCAATTCTGTCGATAACTTTGTTGTATTGCTTTTGTACAAAAAAAATCCATCCAACTTCCATTAATGCTTCATGTCTATTTAGGAACGCCAAATACTTATCATTTGCTGCTTTACAATTGGCTAATAATGTCTCTAACGCTTGCTGAACTTTACGAAGAGCCGGAATCACGTCTTCGCCAGCGTCGTGTGAATCCAGCAAATGAACTGCTTCGTCAACCAGGGTTTTGAAGACTGCCTCAGTCGTGTTTCGCTTTACAAATGCTTGATCGATCATCCTCCTAGTTTTACCGAAATCTAATTTAGCCAGCTCTTCACGATGGACTTCTGGTTTTGCGGCGATCTCGTTAGCTTTTTTTTGCATTTGCATATCGAATTTAATGCTCCATTTTCTCGCTAAACGATCGTTGTAACTCCAATATCCACTCTTCGTTCGCTTCCACTTCGCCGTTTTCCAGAAATATCGTGTACGCATCATGTTTGGATTCTACGTTCCTCCAAGCCTCGGTTAGCTTATCGCAATTCCGTTTGACGATCTCTACTCCTTTATCGTCATCGAATGATTTCCTGAGTTCTTTGAGTTTTCTTATAAAACGGCCTTTCGCAGCGCGTCTCTGACTCTTGGCGTTTTCAGCCATCCGTCACTGTCATCGGGTTCGAATGTTTCACTCGTAATACAATTCACCGTTATCAAAGTATCAGTTGACGCTTTAGTCACAACAATTTAATTCCATTCGTCGGTAATTACTTCGAAACCTAGAAATATGTGCAAAGACATCAACAAACATGAAACTAATCAAAAGAAACATAAGCAGTTCGATGCATTATGGCGAACACTTACCCGGTGGCTCAATAGAGTTACAGCAAAACGAAACTACAACTCAAAATCTACGGTAACCGTTACAAGAACGCTGATTGCGAAAAACTGGCGATGAAACTCTGCCATTATAACTCGCTCGCCTATTTTTTAAGTCAAGGAACAGGAGGTAGAGGTACGAACGTCAAATTCTTCCTACTGGTGTATATTTACTAACACTACGAACTGAGACAATTTGTTTCAGTGACAAAAAGAGAAAAAAGCGTCGATGTCAATTTCTTTTTTCATCCCACCAGCACGCTTAATTCAGTTTGCTTTGTTGACATTGTGTGAAATACATGTGTCACTTGCATGTGTTAAGGCAATCCGTAAAATCAACAACCCATGTCATTGGGAAAATTCCCGCGCATTTTGTCACGAAACGTCGAACTTTTACGTCACTCGCGTGACATTTTCTGGAAAGATTTCCTCACTCGCGTGACCATTTTCTGGAAAGATTTCGTTATTTCACTATCCGAGTTTTTCATCAGGAAACAAAATAGTTCTGACCGCTTTATCTCCCAGGTCCAGTTCGCAGCTCTCGATCTGAACTTCTTGATTCATAAATATCATAATCACCGCATACCCAATTGTAAGTCAAGTAAGCGACGGACCATGGTATTATTGTTAAGAGGGTAGGGAAGGGGAGTACCCTGTTCATTAACGGTGTGCTTCTCATTGGAATCGTAAAAAAAACACGAACGAAGAAAGATGAATAAAATTATCCACAACGAACAAAACAGGAGACCTTTACTATAAGGAAAACCTTGCTGACGTTAAGGTGAAACAAAATGGCCGGGAAAGATATCAAACCCACCCCAACCCTGTTCAAAAATTAAATTTAAAAGAAATCCGTCCCCGCATCCGTGTTCAGTTCGAGGTCAAATTAGCAAATTATGTACCGTATGCGTGACTTAGTTTCATCACGAACATTGAGACATGTCATAATTCCTTGAATGTCTGCGTAGGAGCGTTTATCGTTACAACATGCACCTATAAGTAAATAAAAGGAAAAGTGGAAAAGAAAACCTTGAAGTTAAAGCCACCATTAAAACCTGGGTGTATTTCCACTGCAGGACTTTTGACGATGGAGTACACTTTGGAGCAACTGAACTATTTTCGCATTTGTTACATCGCCTTTAACTTGGTTCCCGAAGGACTACGACAAGTCTTCAAGCAAGAATGGGATTTCCTATACAAAACAACACCTGGAGAATGGAAAGATACACCAAAAAATGGTTTAGACTTTTATAATAAGGAGTCTAGAAAAAGCCGCTCCAGGAATTCGCGATATCTGGCAACTATACAACACGGTAACACGGCAGAGTGGGACTGTAGCTGTTTGTTTTTCGTGATCCTGTTCTCAGATAGCATTGGCACAACGTTGAGTGCAGCCATCAAGAAAGGAGTCGATGATCTTCGCCTAGTCCGAAATGACATTGCTCATATCAGCGAGGCGAAACTTACTGATGCTGAATTCAGGGGTTATGTCGGAAGAGTGTTGCTGGCGTTCAACTCTTTGAGTCTTCCAATCAGTGATATAGAGGCCGTTAGAAACCAGACGAGCTTTCCCACCGCAGAAGTAAACAACTTGATGGCACAGGTTGCTAATCTTCAATCGGAATTAAAAGAAGTCAAATGTGACTTACAAGTGGCACAAGACACGATACAGGAAAAGGAAGACCAGGTTGAAAGTCTTACGCAAGAAATTAATTCCAAAGTTGAATCTTTCTGTACTCTCACTTTCAAGCCATCTCACCAAATCATCAGCCGTTCAAATGACGCCACCAGGATCATGGCAAAAATGCAAGAGCTTGACGATGGAAGTAATGGAGCGGTCAGTACCATTTATTTATCAGGAAATCCTGGATGTGGCAAAACTCAACTTGCGCGTCAAATTGGAGAAGAGTTCTTTACAAAAGGATCAGGTGAAACAGAAGGCTTAACGTTCGTTGCAACCCTGAATGCTGGAACCCTTGAAACGCTAGCTGACTCGTACCTCAGTCAGGCTAAACAGTTGGGAATTACTGAATACGCTCTCACCAAACTGGCTACCGCGAAGGAAGCCAACCCCAAGGAAAGAATTCAGCAACTCCGGTGTTTAATTTTCCCGCAGTTTAAACAGTTCTCAAAATGGTTAATAATAGCAGACAACGTTGTTGACCTGTCCTTGGTTTATGATTACCTACCTCAAACCGCCAGTGAAGAGTGGGGTCACGGTCGGGTGCTGATTACAACTCAAGATAGTAGTGCGATTCCTACAAATGCTCCTCATACTTACCATGAGTCACTCAGTGAAGGAATGCAGCCTGAGGACGCAGTGGAGCTATTAAAACAAGTATCGCAAATTTCCAATAACGAGAAAGTTCAAAAGGTTGCTGAGGAACTAGACTATCAGCCGCTTTCCTTAGCAGCCGCTGCATGTTACGTGCAATTTGTGAGTCGTTCTTCAACCTATGACTGGTCAAACTTCTTGACATCACTTGCAGATGTCGAAAGTGAAGTAACAGAAGAACGTCTTACTCAAGTGAATCTTGCGTATCCGAAAAAAATGACTGAAGTAATTCAATTGGCAATAAATACAACTTCGAGAAGCGATGAAGTTCTTCGCCAGACATTTCTCTTTTTCTCGCTATGTGATTCGGAACCTCTACCAATTCAAGCTGCTGTCAATTTTGTCAATAATCGCACCTCGCGACAAACTGACCAGTTAATCAAAGCAAACATTTTAAGCTCTTCTTTAATTATGCGTTTATACAGCGAAGATGAGGCACCCAGCTATCTAAGAGTGCACAACGTTGTTCATCAAGTACTCAGGAAAATGTCACTCATGGAGTTCACAGAGAAACACGAGTGCTTATCTGCAGCAGTTCAGGTTTTTCACTCCCTTATTGAGTCGGAGCAGAATCATTTGAGCGAAAGTGGCGACCGTTGCGTATTGCTACGACGGATTACAACTCATTGCAAAGCGTTGTATGAAATTCTTACAAACACTTTTCCTGCTGACGTTGTTTGGGTGAAGGGGTTAGCACCCTTCATTTCCCCTGACAATGTCGTTTCGTGGCTTTGTTCAACGGCCAGTGTGTTTTGGAGCCTTACTAATTCATCCAATGCAATTCTATTTTCAACGTCAGCCTATGATGTGGTTAAATATACAAGTAGCACACGAGAGGGCGACATAATTAAAGCAAATGTTTTTCATGTGCATGGGTTAACATTGTCAATGAAATGCCAGTATAAATCATCAATATCGTGCCATGAGGAGGCTACCAAGATTTATACTGCAATTTACGGTGAGCATCATTCGAATGTAGCCGCAAGTTATAACTGCTTGGGAGATGTTTATCAACATCTTGGACAGTACAATGAAGCCAAAGAATATCACGAGAAGGCACTGATCATCAATAAAAAGATTTTCTGCGAGGAACATGCTAGTGTCGCAACAAGTTATAGCAACTTGGGAAGTGTTTATCAACATCTAGGACAGTACAATGAAGCCAACCAATATCACGAGAAGGCACTGATCATCAGGAAAAAGATTTTCGGCGAGGAACATGCTAATGTCGCAACAAATTATAGCAAGTTGGGAAGTGTTTATCAAGATCTTGGACAGTACAATGAAGCCAAAGAATATCACGAGAAGGCACTGATCATCACGAAAAAGGTTTTCGGCGAGGAACATGCTAATGTCGCAACAAGTTATAGCAACTTGGGAAGTGTTTATCAAGATCTTGGACAGTACAATGAAGCCAAAGAATATCACGAGAAGGCACTGATCATCGAGAAAAAGATTTTCGGCGAGGAACATGCTAATGTCGCAACAATTTATAGCAACTTGGGAAGTGTTTATCGAGATCTTGGACAGTACAATGAAGCCAAAGAATATCACGAGAAGGCACTGATCATCGAGAAAAAGGTTTTCGGCGAGGAACATGCTAATGTCGCAACAAGTTATAGCAACTTGGGAAGTGTTTATCAAGATCTTGGACAGTACAATGAAGCCAAAGAATATCACGAGAAGGCACTGATCATCACGAAAAAGGTTTTAGGCGAGGAACATGCTAATGTCGCAACAAGTTATAGCAACTTGGGAACTGTTTATCAAGATCTTGGACAGTACAATGAAGCCAACCAATATCACGAGAAGGCACTGATCATCACGAAAAAGGTTTTCGGCGAGGAACATGCTAATGTCGCAACAAGTTATAGCAACTTGGGAAGTGTTTATCAAGATCTTGGACAGTACAATGAAGCCAAAGAATATCACGAGAAGGCACTGATCATCACGAAAAAGGTTTTCGGCGAGGAACATGCTAATTTCGCAACAAGTTATAGCAACTTGGGAACTGTTTATCAAGATCTTGGACAGTACAATGAAGCCAAAGAATATCACGAGAAGGCACTGATCATCACGAAAAAGGTTTTCGGCGAGGAACATGCTAATTTCGCAACAAGTTATAGCAACTTGGGAAGTGTTTATCAAGATCTTGGACAGTACAATGAAGCCAACCAATATCACGAGAAGGCACTGATCATCAGGAAAAAGGTTTTAGGCGAGGAACATGCTAATGTCGCAACAAGTTATAGCAACTTGGGAAGTGTTTATCAAGATCTTGGACAGTACAATGAAGCCAACCAATATCACGAGAAGGCACTGATCATCAGGAAAAAGGTTTTAGGCGAGGAACATGCTAATGTCGCAACAAGTTATAGCAACTTGGGAACTGTTTATCAAGATCTTGGACAGTACAATGAAGCCAACCAATATCACGAGAAGGCACTGATCATCAGGAAAAAGGTTTTAGGCGAGGAACATGCTAATGTCGCAACAAGTTATAGCAACTTGGGAAGTGTTTATCAAGATCTTGGACAGTACAATGAAGCCAACCAATATCACGAGAAGGCACTGATCATCAGGAAAAAGGTTTTAGGCGAGGAACATGCTAATGTCGCAACAAGTTATAGCAACTTGGGAAGTGTTTATCAAGATCTTGGACAGTACAATGAAGCCAAAGAATATCACGAGAAGGCACTGATCATCAGGAAAAAGGTTTTCGGCGAGGAACATGCTAATGTCGCAAGAAGTTATAGCAACTTGGGAACTGTTTATCAAGATGTTGGACAGTACAATGAAGCCAAAGAATATCACGAGAAGGCACTGATCATCAATAAAAAGATTTTCTGCGAGGAACATGCTAGTGTCGCAACAAGTTATAGCAACTTGGGAAGTGTTTATCGCAATCTTGGACAGTACAATGAAGCCAAAGAATATCACGAGAAGGCACTGATCATCACGAAAACGGTTTTCGGCGAGGAACATGCTAATGTCGCAACAAGTTATAGCAACTTGGGAACTGTTTATCAAGATCTTGGACAGTACAATGAAGCCAAAGAATATCACGAGAAGGCACTGATCATCAGGAAAAAGGTTTTCGGCGAGGAACATGCTAATGTCGCAACAAGTTATAGCAACTTGGGAACTGTTTATCAAGATGTTGGACAGTACAATGAAGCCAAAGAATATCACGAGAAGGCACTGATCATCACGAAAAAGGTTTTCGGCGAGGAACATGCTAATGTCGCAACAAGTTATAACAACTTGGGAAGTGTTTATCAAGATCTTGGACAGTACAATGAAGCCAAAGAATATCACGAGAAGGCACTGATCATCAGGAAAAAGGTTTTCGGCGAGGAACATGCTAATGTCGCAACAAGTTATAACAACTTGGGAAGTGTTTATCAAGATCTTGGACAGTACAATGAAGCCAAAGAATATCACGAGAAGGCACTGATCATCAGGAAAAAGGTTTTAGGCGAGGAACATGCTAATGTCGCAACAAGTTATAGCAACTTGGGAACTGTTTATCAAGATGTTGGACAGTACAATGAAGCCAAAGAATATCACGAGAAGGCACTGATCATCACGAAAAAGGTTTTCGGCGAGGAACATGCTAATGTCGCAACAAGTTATAACAACTTGGGAAGTGTTTATCAAGATCTTGGACAGTACAATGAAGCCAAAGAATATCACGAGAAGGCACTGATCATCACGAGAAAGGTTTTAGGCGAGGAACATGCTAACGTCGCAACAATGTATAGCAACTTGGGAAGTGTTTATCGCAATCTTGGACAGTACAATGAAGCCAAAGAATATCACGAGAAGGCACTGATCATCAGGAAAAAGGTTTTCGGCGAGGAACATGCTAATGTCGCAACAAGTTATAGCAACTTGGGAACTGTTTATCAAGATGTTGGACAGTACAATGAAGCCAAAGAATATCACGAGAAGGCACTGATCATCAGGAAAAAGGTTTTCGGCGAGGAACATGCTAATGTCGCAAGAAGTTATAGCAACTTGGGAACTGTTTATCAAGATGTTGGACAGTACAATGAAGCCAAAGAATATCACGAGAAGGCACTGATCATCACGAAAAAGGTTTTCGGCGAGGAACATGCTAATGTCGCAAGAAGTTATAGCAACTTGGGAAGTGTTTATCAAGATCTTGGACAGTACAATGAAGCCAAAGAATATCACGAGAAGGCACTGATCATCACGAAAAAGGTTTTAGGCGAGGAACATGCTAATGTCGCAACAAGTTATAGCAACTTGGGAACTGTTTATCAAGATCTTGGACAGTACAATGAAGCCAAAGAATATCACGAGAAGGCACTGATCATCAGGAAAAAGGTTTTCGGCGAGGAACATGCTAATGTCGCAACAAGTTATAACAACTTGGGAAGTGTTTATCAAGATCTTGGACAGTACAATGAAGCCAAAGAATATCACGAGAAGGCACTGATCATCACGAGAAAGGTTTTAGGCGAGGAACATGCTAACGTCGCAACAATGTATAGCAACTTGGGAAGTGTTTATCGCAATCTTGGACAGTACAATGAAGCCAAAGAATATCACGAGAAGGCACTGATCATCAGGAAAAAGGTTTTCGGCGAGGTACACGCTGCTGTAGCGGGAAGCTACAACACCTTGGCTAACGTTTATCAGGCTCTTAAACAGCGCAGTAAAGGAGACGAATGCCTTAAGAACGGCAGAGAGATCCTTAAACTGTGCAACCAAACAAGGAGGACTGAGAGTACATTCTTAGGTAGCAGCAAGCTGCCGCGGCTTGAGAATTGTTGATACGTGCTTTAAACAGCATAACCAAACAGTGAGTAAGGATTGTTTTATGTTGTATTCTAACAATTTTGAGTGGGGATCGTGAGCAAACCCAGATTTCCTACGGCCAAGTGTTAGACAGAGAAAGACCTGGGCACAAAATTTTTTTCGACCTGTTTGTTGTCTTGCTCGCACTTGGATTCCTTTTCTTTTCTATTTTGTTTGTTATTTCTAACGTCCTGTTATCTGACACGACAAGGGACTACAGATGAAAACCCTAATATTGATTTCCTTGCATGGTTCACACAAGTTTTGTAACTTCATCTGATTCAGTTACTTTTCAACTCAAACAGACTCGACGCCGCCCCCCCCCCCCCCCCCCCCGCTCACCCTTCCGAGGGTGAGGGGGAATGTACTCTACAAAGCTTTATTTAGGAAGGCTCCGCCCCGAGGTCCAACCCCTTACCTTTTGTATACCGTTTTTACAGAAAAGTTAGCCCTATCATATACCTTTAATTGAAAAAAGGTATCCCTTTTACATACTCACTAAAGAACGCTGCATCCCTTTTGTAAACCATCTAAATGATGATAATGAACAATATTACGGGAGAACATCAAGCATTACCACAAGAGATGTGAATCCAAAAAACATATTATTTGTTCAGTTCACGTTGCGGCGGAAGTCAAGATGATAGATTTCCCTATTTCTTCATTCCTACCCTTTGATATACCTGAAGCCTGAAAAAGGCACCCCTTTCGGGCGGAGCCTCCGAGTATAGACCATTATAGCGAGAACACCCCACGGAACTCGACAACAGATATTCATATGAAATTGTACTTGTAACTAGTAAGGATTGATTTTATTGATTTTCATTGCAGTGAGGTTTGATGTTAGCAAACCTTTTTTACCTTTAGAACAATACCATTCAGTGTATTTGCCCTCGGTATTGACCTTATGAATTAACAACGAGCGTTAAGGAAAGAAAACAAGCAAACTAAACAAACAAAATGTCGATACTCTTTCAGTATGATCCCGAGCTAGCTTAGTTAATTAGGGAGGCAAAGGAAACTACGACAGCGACTGCAACGACACCGTCACCAAACAAAAGGTTTAACGAGCAGAACTTTGGCTGTGCATGTTCGTTTAAATCTTTGTACAATACTGTTAGCCATGTTTTGGCGAACATCAATGTGAAATAACCAAGTTCTGCTTGTTTGGAGAACGTGAACCATGACGGCTAATTCTTCGTATTTCCCGTTTTGGAGTTAACACTGCCGATACCTATTTAACTTGAACATGTTATTAGACCGATAGGTGAACTGAACAGATCCAAGTAACCTCGAAATTCCAAGACAAAATCTGAATCTCGCTTCCAGAGCTTTTCCTTTAGAGATTGGGACTACAGTAAAATCTAAATGTATTTGTTTTCAAGGCGTTGTTGTCAGCGTCGCCGTTGTCGTTGCTTGAGCTCCCTAACAAGAGATTTATACGACTTTCTGTAGTTAGAATTAACCATGTAAGACCAACATTGCATCTGCTAAAGCATTCAAATCATAATTGTTTAAGTCAAGCGGTTCATCTTCGTGCAGACCTTTTCAGCAGCCACGGCGGTACGAAGACGTTAGTGTGAGGCACCATTCACAATACGTTGGGGGAAATTTGAAAACGCAGCTTTATTCCTACGGGTAGGCCTACCGTCCACACCAATCCATCTCGACAACGGAGCTTTTCGAAAACGCTCTTCAAACGGGAGGAATTTAAAAACACCGGGTTTTCGTTTCCGTGTGGAGGAAAAACATTTTGAAAACGGAGCTTTTTCGAAAACGATGACGTCACGATAATCATGTGATTTCCCTGACCCAGGTTTTCTCAAAAACAATCCAAAATGACCGGTGATAATTGCATTTGTAAATTCCTCCAGCGTAATGTGGGAGGGGCCTGAGTGTGACGGGAAACATTTTGAAAACAGAGGTTTTTAAGAACGATGACGAGTTGAGCTTTTCTGCCGTACATGATTGTTGCGTATTTAAATTTCTCAGGCGTAGTGTCGGGACGGAAAACATTTGAGCCTTTTTCGGAGTGAACACTCTCTTTTCAAATTTCTCCAGCGTAGTGTGGACGGGTCCCGAGATGTTAGGAGACTGACAAGGAGCACAGAAAAAACAGGCAAAGTGCAATCATTTCTTGTAAGATTGTTTCCATGACAATCGTCATGTCAGATTAGCCAAATCCCAGCTTATTGATTTCTTATTACAATGGTCAATGATTTGCACTTTTAAAATAAGGAAAATAGTTGTTAGTAAAGTTTGACCGCATCATTAGTAGTGTGGCAAGTTTAGCTGAAGTAACATATAAGGTTAATAAAGTAAAATGTATTGCGTAGTTCTCTCTTAATTCTTGGTATTGTACACCAGAGACCCTTTGCATATATGGCGACTAAATTTGAAAAACAATACTTTGTACATCCTTTGCCTCGTATTCATGTTTCCAGACAAAGTCTTTTTCACATGAATGTGAGGCTTAGGATGTATAAGTATTGTTATTCAAATTAAAGCGCCATTTATTTAAAGGGTCCATGCACATGACTACGGTAGATTTTTAACGATCCTAAAATAGTCCTTTTAACCAATGTCACGCAATATCAACAATTTGTTGTGTCTTGCATATAAACAACAACAACAACAAAAAAAACACACTTCCAGAGATCAATTTGTCGTGCCAAGTCGGTAGATAAGTCTCACAACGATCGATTGCAAAGACATGGAAGTGTGGGACCCTAAATAACTAAGCAAAGTTTCACAAACATCGGTTGCAAAGAAAATGGAAGTCAGGGGATGGGACCCTAAACTTGCCAATTTTTAGAAAGAAATGTATGGCAAGGGTCGACGCTTGTCCCGTGGCATACATTACTTTGTAAAAATTGGCGAGTTCTCATAGTTACCAAGGTAAATTTCGAGAGTAATCACTAAACATATGTTCCAGTTTTATTCTTTCTTCACAAATAAAAACTTATATATGTACAGTTGATGTCTTGTACAGCATGTTAGAGTAACATGACCTCCTGAAAAATTGAAAAAAAAAACAACAACAACAAGCTGATTAGAAACAATTCAAGTGCTAGGTCAGTGAATCAACTTGATACAGAGCTTTTGAGATGCCAGTCTGGTGAAGAAAAGAAGCTTAGATCTCAGCTGACCTATAATTTTTATTCTAGGTTTGAAAGTCAAACCTTAGCGATTGAGGAAGGGCGGGACAAATTTCCCCATTCATCTCACAGCTAGAGTAGCCTTTTGGTTTTACCAGAAAACTGGCTGGCTTGCAACAGTGACTCGGATGTAGTAAAAACAAAACGAAACACTGAGAACTCTTTGGTTCTGAATAATGATCCATATCTTATTTCTCCTTAAACAATCAATCAGCAACTGCCTCGCAAAGTTTAAGTTTGGTGCTAGAGACATCTGGGAGTTTCCACTCTTGGCAGCCAGCTGGGAGATGGAGACCGCTCCCATGGCTAGCTATGGCTGGCAAAACCTGGCAACCCAGCCATGAGCCCCCACGCGGAAGGGAGAAAAACAGGCACCCGTCACACTGATAAAACAGTGGAAAGAGAGGGAGGGACAGGGGAGGGAGTCAGCCTCTGAGAAGAGTCTCTACGCCCAAGAAAGACTTCTGAACGCAAACCCGCTACAACGCCCTTTGGTCCAAGAACGCGTGGAATCCCGACGCATGCGCATACTGAAACACCCCTGACCGGGAAGGTAACACTTGTGCATTTAACTTGTCCGTATTGTAATGAGTACAGGTGACGAGAATAAGCAAGATTATCAACAAAGGAATATCGTCTAGATGTACTATCAAATTCTCAGAAGTTCTTGAAAGGAAATGTATGCATGCGAGGAAGGAGAGTTAGTACAGTAAAAACCCACATATAAGAACGTAGAATTTTCGAGGTCAGAATGAACAGGTTTTCATATTTTTGGGTATTTAAAAGCCAAATTTCAGCCTTTAGGTTGTGAAATTACTAGGTACTTAGATGCGGATTTTTACTGCATTTCTAGCTTTGAAGAGTAAAGAAAAAACTCTTACATCATCTTGGCATTTCCCACGTGAGACTCCAGCTCTTTCCAAGTCCTGCTGTAATGGTCGCTGACACATCTAATGCTGCTAGTAAAATCAAGAGAAAACAAAATTAATCGAACTAAGGTTTACCAAATAAAGCTTTTCGGTGCATTTAGGAATCGAAATTGCACAGCCCATTACCACAGTACACGGCGTCCAATGAAGACAAAAATGTAGAGCTAATGGCGGCTTGAGGGCCAGAGACGTGAATTGGTTCTTGATTGCACCTTCTGCGCAGTCCTCTTATTAAACAGTTAATTGATTGATTGATTGATTGATGTATTGATGTATTGATTGATTGATTGATTGATTGATTGATTGACTGACTGACTGACTGACTGACTGATTGATTGATTGATTGATTGATTGCTCGCTCGCTTGCTTGCTTGATCACTCGGCGATGCAATCAATCAGTCGGTCAGTCAATCGATCAAATAAGCAATCAATCAAGCAAGCAAATGAGGTCTGAACAGATATTGCAGAACTGGACATGTTGATCACAACGCGTTTCCTTTTAATTTCTTTGTCGGTGAAATCACAATACAATGGGCCTCTGCTATCAAAATAACCATCTTCTGAATATTAACTCTTTATGGACGTGTTTAAAGAAATTTATGGGTGTTGGGTCACACGAACCTTTTTCTCTGTCCTTCGCGAGCTGAGACCTTTACCCACAACAAGGGTATTCACCAACTGACAACGATGTTCCTGGTGTCCAAATTTACTTGCCTTTTCTTCACTCTGGCCAGCAGTATCCTGGCAAAATTTTCGTATTTTATTTTATGGAGGCAAATCGCTTTGTTGTTTTCTGGAGTTTGTTTTTCTGTGATAGACACGAGTCCTCGCTGAAGAATTCGTCTCATCACCGGATGAACGATTGTCTAAATCGAATCCCGTTGTCGTAGAAGTCGCAGTGTGAGTAAATCTATCATCATTCTCTGCTCTCTTTGTATTTAAGGCGTTGCTTTTCCACCGCGAGGGAATTCCATTGAGTTTTTCTGGCGTAGCATGACTTCTCACACTGTGCTCAACACACTTCCCCGGTATCATATCCCCATCCCGTTTGGAGTTATCAGGAAGGCAGCTCTTTGATTTCACTAAAGATCGCTCAACCTCGTTGCAGTAAGAAATCGATGTACTTTTTTGTGCACCCTTCACCAGATCTGGCGGATCTTTGCTTTCTAATTTTAACGGATTATTGTTTGAATTTCCACGTACAGAATTTGTGTGAGTTGGGGAAGCAGACCCGACGATGACAGAGGGTTCTCTTTCCTCCTTCTCTACATTACCGACACATATCCTGTCTTTCTGAGTAACAGATCTTTCATTCCGAGGGTAAGTTGGTGTAGATATGTTCGTTGTATGGGGTCCTTCCATTGCATATCTGGAATTGTCTATCCGCATACTTGCAGAATTCACACTTGTTGCTTGGGAGACGTTCTCCAAGCCATTCTCCTTTGTTTTCTTTGCTAGCAAAGGAGATGAAATTTTCCGACTACTGTAAAGCACGGTTGTTCCCATCTTCAATAGTTCAGCTCCAGAAAACTGTTGTCTTTCTATCTCCTCGTCTACACGAGGCTTGGAGACATATTGCGCAGGAGTGAGCAAGATATCTGTGTAGCCGGCGTCAACTGCATCTAAAACAAAAGAGTTTGCTTAAACGTTTAGCAGTTGAATTTAAAATACCGATAAAAGGAACAATCATTTCTCCAGTCTCTTCAAAATGTTTTGTTTCACTTTACCGTGTTCACAAATTAGATGAGTTCAACAATGGAAATTTGTAAAACAGTTACTGTTTAAAAAGCCAGTTGTGCTTTCCCCGCTTGGGTGTTTTATTTTTAATTACAGTAGAAACCCACATGTAAGAACCTGTATTTTTTGAAGTCTGACAAAATAGGTTCTTGTACGTATTTTGGGGTAGTTATTAGCAATTTAGGCTAAGTAGGTTCTTTTAATAATTTTAATTAGGTTCTTAATTTCTACGAAGGAGATATAGTTGTTGATTATCAGAAAAATAAGTCAACTTTGTTTTTGTCCTTAAATTTACGGTATTTATTCACAACTGCATAATGTATTTTCTTGTAATATAAATTTGCAATCTCAAAGTCGCACTCCTTGGTTAAACTGTCTATCACTTGGGTAAAGAGTTTCTTATATTTTTGGGTATTAAAATAGTAAATTTCTGCCAGCAGGTTCTTAACCACTAGGTTCTTAGGTGGGTTTTTTTTACTGTAGTGCATCAAAGATTGAAAACATTGATTTCGAAACGTTAACTTTCCAAACTCGCTACAGTGGCTAATATAACTCTTCACCAATATTTTCCCTCTGTTGTCTTCTTGCAATGAAATCTAAAAAAAAAATACCTACAGTAATTTTACCTGAGATTTTGTCTCCTTGCCATGGCAACAGATAAGCACTTGGAAACTCAGGAGCCAAGAATGGATGCATAGCAGCTTGACAAGGTGTAAGTCGTTTACCTGCAATACAAAATCAACGAATTGTAAATACTGAAGAAAACAACTTCATGTGGTTCTGGTTGAAGCTGACTCTTACCCAGTCATTCCTTTAGAGTTCTATAAAAGCGCGAGGGTTTATGGGAAGGAGGGAAAATAGGACACCACTGAAAGGTCCTGTTTCCAGGATGGCGGAGAGAGCAAAGGCAGATCTTCCTCTCTCCTCTTCTTCCTTCCCATAATTCTCTCGGTGCACTCGAGTTTCTCTCAGTCTCCCTCACCTCTTGCCCTTTACGACACCAGTCAAGAGGTGTAAAGCAATTGCGTGTGGAAGACAGTCTTTGCAGTGATTTTTAGGTCACTTCGATCAGTAGGAAGAACATTTGCCCTAGAGCTGCAAATCTCAATGAAAAGTTCTAATCTTCACGGACTAAGACTTTCATTTGTGCTAAGTCTTTGCAGAGCATAGCGCATGTTTGCTAATATCAATAAACTTACCAGGCTTGTACTGCAGCAATCCGACCAGTAAACTTGCAAAGGCGTAATTCCTTGAGTTGTGAAGTTTCTTCATCAGATTAGTCACAATGACGAGCTGATGAACTTCTAAAACCAATGACAAACAATGAATCAGGTAACAAGGATGGTGAAGGTTTGAGGTATCAAGACTGATTTAGAAGGACAAAATTGAAAAATTTCGGGTAAAGTTTGTAACCTGTGCCATTTGTGATAAACATGTACTTAACAAGTTTGGGACAAATTCACAACTTAAAATGTTGGCTCATATCTTAGCTCAAAGAACATGCGTGCTGATTGGTGAAAAATCGTATTTCTACTTAACAATTAGATTACTTTGTATGAGCTCCAGATTTCTATGAGCGAATAGTCAACGAGGCGTGGGCAAGTTGACTCTCTCTCATAGAAAACGAGAGCAAGTAGTCTAATTGTTTTAGTACACACTCTCCAGATTGAGCACAAAACCTACAACTTTGGGTATTTCTTTAAAGATAGACACGCTGTCCTGGTGGTTGCCGTGTTGAAGTCCAGATTCAGCTGTCCAGGTTCGTGGACTAGCCATGGATCATGGTGTCATGTTTTTGCACGCACAGTATCTCTCTCCACTCAGTTATATCAAATATAGGTGCTGTCAAAGTTGTCAGGGAAACCTCACAAAAACGCCGTCGGGTTAAATTGCGGCAGCCTGCGCACAAGACCTTCCATTTCATCTGATTATCAAGGGCGCGAACAAAACAAAATCCACAGTCGCACTTACTGTGTTGCGCGCTCGCTTTTCACAAAGGAAAGAAATTTGGTGGCTTGCTTTTCATAAAATAAAAAAAAAGGTTGTGGAGAGACTAATCTGTCATGGAGTAACATGCAATTTAGGGGAGAGATACTCAAGTCGCCTGCCAGGCCAGCGTTTGACTCCAATTTCTATTGCATAAAGTGACTTAGAATAAAGTTCCTGGTTACTTCATGCAATAGCAACTGGAGTCAAACCCTGGCTTGGCAGGCGGCAGGCCACCTTGGCTTTTAAACCGATTTAACCTAGCCTTAACCTTAACTGTTCTACCTTAAACATACCTGGATTGTGGCCAACAAACTCTGACAATTCTTGGAAAAACTTGCCAGTCTGGAATGGATTCCTAGGTATGGGACCAAAGACTGAGGTCACCTGCCAAAAACGAGGCCAAAAAGATTTTTTGCAGAAAATGAGCAGCATGAAGGTAAATGGAAACAAAATCAAAAGGCTCCATGAAAATTCTGGTTGGATTGCTCAATAATCAAGTCAACCTTATTAAAGAAACATTAACATCAACCATAGCAGGACTCAATGACGTGAAACTACTGTCCATCGGCAATTTTTGTTTTGTTGTTGTCCCATGTTTATTGCATGGGAGGTGCAGGAGCCTACCATGTATTTTGCGACGAGACCCTGCTTGGATATCTCTGTTGAGACCTTGAGTAAAATAATGCTTCTCTTCAAGTACTGCAATGGGACTACTGTACCATCCCATTCTGGGAGAAGTGGAAATACTCAGGACTCGTCTCTCCATGCAGCTTAAACCAGTGAGAAGGGCTGGCTTCATGGGCCACTAGGCTTGAACATAAACCTTTCCCTATGTTAATTGCTTTCTAAGAATCTCATTTCACATCACTGGCGTTTTAAATTAGCAACACCAATTGATAGCCTTCAGGCAAGCTTTCTTGGAAGTGCTTGTCATAACTGCCACATACCTCTTGCAAGATTTCATTTTTATTTCTTCCAAGAAATAAAGGTTTCCCAATGTACAACTGAAAAGCAGATCCAGATTAAGTCAGTATTAGGACTAGGATGTAGGCTAAACTAGACACTAGACTTGTGTCTAGTTTGTAAGCCCCCAAACTCCCCCCCCCCCCCCCCGACTTCGCCGTTCATTCAGCAACTCGTGTCATTCGTAAACTTGCTCGCATGCCAAAGTGAAAAGGCAGATAACACTAGAGTCTGTTCGCAAGCTATATTAGGACTTGCATATACCTAAGAGTACGAACATTGGCAAGTAAGTATACAGCATATAAAATGTGGGTAGTCTTATTAAAGTACATGTACAATGACTTTGTCAGGAAAGGACCCTTGTGAGGACAATTTGCTTGCTTTTTTTAGTATTAACAATTTAGAGCGGGTTTTAACTGAGTGCCAAAAGTAATCCATAATAAACTCCTTTGGTTTCTTCTCCTGCACTCTGTGACTGGATATACATATTACATTTCACACCACTTCCTTATTGATTCATCTTGCCTGCTCACAGAGCTAAACATATACATTTGTAATAGACGTTAATATTGTATGCGTTATTATACTACAATAAAAGAAATAAAACATCCAAAATGAAACATCCATTCTCAAATTTCAAAATTCAAGAAATTGTTGGTTCATAAGCAATTCAGAAAGAATGATATCGAGTCTAAGCAATTCCCAGTCAAGTCTGGTACACTTACATTGATTTACAGCTGACTTACTACACAAAATGAAAGATAATTGAGACTTACCTCAGCCAGGATACACCCTAAAGACCAGATGTCAATTTCTGGGCCAAATGGAACACCAAACATCACCTGTAAAGAATAAAACCTCAAGTCACCAGACATGTAGTTTCAGAATGCTCTCCTCTGTTTCCTCATATCCCTTCAATAGCAGAATTTTTTCAAATAAAATTTTAGGCAATATTTTAGAAAAAAAATGCCAAATTGCATCTTAAAATGAAGGTTTCCCAGACTGTCACCTACATGTAATATGTGTACAATTTATAAAAATTTCACAATGTTCAAGTATGTCTTTCATGTAAGCAGCAAGTCAGTTGGTCACCTCTGGAGCTCGGTAAAGTAATGTTTGCAGTTCAAACTCATCATAATACAGGGAGATCTGAAAATCAAGAAATACAAATGGAAATTAAATAACTGTTAAAAATATTAAAATCACACAGTCATGACTTAAAAACATCAAATTATGTGTTAATAATTATTGCATAATTATTAGTATTCTGCTTGGTAAATATGATAAATAATGAGACTGCACTGACTCCCCTAATAACCTACAATCAGGTAGCAAGATTGTTTCCCTCAGGACTGTACTTAATTGCAGGTTAAATTAACATAGTGTACATTGGAGCACATTATTATAAGCTAATTATGTGCTCCTCTATAGTAGTGATTATTTTTTATGCTTAAGGTTGCTATCACTTAAATTTAGGAAAGTTGGTGCTTTGGGGATCAAGTGTTTACTTGCTGGCCCCGGTTGTTCAAAGGCTGGATAACGCCTATCCACTGGATAAATCACTGTCCTTAGGGGATAAGTGTTAACAAGACAAACCACGTTATCCATTGGATAGTGATTTATCTGGTGGAGAGCCTCATCCACCTTTCAAAAAACCCAGCCCAGAACTTTATGGCAATAGTAATAACTGTGGACAATAATATAAGTTTGCTGTACCTCTCTATGAACCCAATGTATTGCATTCCCAAAGTCCACGACTTTTATCTTGATTTCCTCGCCTGAAACAGACAAAGATAAAACTGTGTCAGTGAAGGCTTTTATGGCTCAAGATTCACAGCTTTAAGGCACAGGAAGTTGGTTGGTAGGCATGAGTAGGTGTGAGATCAATGTCTTCAGCCTGAAGGCATGAAACGTATTCCTCCAGTCTCACAGTGTACAACTCTGCCTCAATATCCTTAACAAAAGGGTGTGTAAATGTAACATTGTTTCTTAATGCTTACATTAAAAACTCTGAAGTTCAGGTTACTTTAAAATACCTTCTTCCAAAAGAATGTTCTCTGATTTCAAGTCAGCATGGATAACATTCTCTCTGTCAAATTAAGAGTACAACTGTACATGTAAGTTAGATGGGTTCTAAATTAACGTAAGTAGCTAAGCAAGCTAAGCACATTTTAACACGAAAGCAAGTTTGACATTTAGCTTTAGTGCAAGTTGTATTTCCATTGCCAGGTACAGCGGACTTGTAGATTGAGATTCTCTATTTTATATAGAGTGAAGAGTCAAAACGTTAACTACATGTACTGCCGACAAAACGGCAATAATTTTAATAACAGGGATAAAAGTCTGCCAAAATCCAACCCTAACAATTTCAAGTAACTCATTATGAACCAAAACCATAAAAAAAGACAATTTTCTGGCCTATAAACAGCATAGAGCCAGGCGTCTAAATGGACCATTTTGAATTCTATTGTACTAAATAGCTATAATTATGGAATGATAACGGGAGAAAATAAATACTAATTTGTCCCCCTGAGACTCCCATAATTAAAGCTATTTGAAACAATAGAATTCAAAATGGCCGCTGTATCGCCAAAAAGGTCCATTGACAACTGCAAGTGCATGTCATTCAGTTGTGGCCAATGAGAACATTAGCTTGCACTTGCCAACTTGAACAGTTGTCAGTATTGTATATAATATTATTTCAATGTCAGCATAACTCACCTTTTTAGGAATCCAAGGGCTTGTAAAAGCTGAAATACGACATGCACATAGAGATAGTAGTGTTAAATTGCGTGAGGATCTTCTTATTGAGATGTAAAACTATATGTGCACGACACATACAAGGAATACTGTATACAGTACTTACATGTTGGTAATAATAATACCCTATACAGTAGATCTGAGAATATGACATGGCAGCACGGAGATAAGAGATTTCACATCTTTGAGTGCTGAAAAATATTTCATGAGTGAGCACAGCAAATGATTGAAATATTTTTCAACACTCAGAGAAATTTCATTTCTCCAAGGCACCATGCCGTTCTCTTTACTGTATAAACACAAACGAAATACCAAACCAAATGTTTCACTTTTGCTGTGAAAGGGGTGATTAAATATGTACTGTAACATTAAGCAAAATGTGTATTTTTTTTTACGTGTGAAGCAAGCTCACCTGGTATTTCATTAGTGTTTATACAGTAAAAGTGATACATGTAATTGACAATCAGTATTACAGGTACAATAGATCCAAAGGTTCTCAAAAGAAGGAGGTATTCAAGGAATGCCAAAAACATACTGGAGAGTGAAGGTCTGTACAGTCTTTTCTTTCTCCTATATTGGGGAGGGGGGTAATTAAAATAAAAGTATCCTTAATCTTACTGCTGTTTATCACTTCACAGTGTAAAATAATACTCACTTGTAACATTATTTTTCTGATCACTTTCAACTTTGCCTCCTATTGGTAAAACAGAATTAAACAATTTATCACATTTATGACAAGCTGAGAAGTATTGTGTCATTTCATCTCTTACATTAGTTCAATCCATAATTTGAATTTCCTCAAACATAACAGCAAAACCACTTAAGCCCTGGGTTATTGGAAATGACTTTCTTTACTGTCATGATAAGCTCCAAGCAAATAGTACAGAAAGAGTTTTCATTATGAGTTGGAGCAAGTATAAGTTGTAATTACATTTCTGAGTAAGAAATGAGACGAACAAGCCTACAGAAATACGACTAACATAACACAGATGTGTAATGTACAGATTATTTATTATAGTTTTTTTTCTAAATCATGCAATCTCAAATTTCTTACCTCACTTTCAAACTGACATTTCTGCAAATTAAAACACAAAAATGTCTTGATCACTCAATGTTCCAATAATATATAATTGATACTATGATACTATGCAACATTATAACTGTTCCTGAAACAAAAAGGCTTGCGAAGTTCTTACCTCAAAGTATTGATGGAGAGGTCTTGGACGTTAATAAACAACTCAAACACCAAACAATAGTGACCCTCAAAGCTGAAAACATTCTGAAAGTCCAAAATATTTGGTGTTTGTCAGTCAGTGACAAGTATTTCTAATTAATATTAAATTACAATTTTCTGTACAATTCATGCACTATACATGTATTAGTGCACACTGCCATAAAACAAATCTCTCAATATACTTGCAAGTAATGTGATTGAGACAACATGAACCTTGAAAGTGAGGCTGAGATGAATCCACTCTCAAACTTGCCACCATTGTTTTGGATTCCTTTACCTACAAAGCTGTCAATGCCATCTATTCTAGAGTAAAACACTCTGTTCCCTGTCATTGTTGTGTCCTCTGCACTTAAAAGAAAGGTTTTGGAACAAAAATATCGTACATTTGTGACTTACAAACAACTGGACAGTTCTGGACACATGAAGGATATCTGCCTTATTCAGCTGCTGAATGCAATCTGCCTCCTGCAGTTAAAAAAGTGAAAATTAAAAGAAAATTTAATCCATTTGAGCAGATTTTTGGTATGTGCATGTTAAATATTAAGTAAGGTTGCTTGTCCTGTTAACACCATTTTATTCCTGACTGCTTTCATGGGCAACTGACCAAAATCACGGATGCATGAATACATGTGTGATGTAGGCATTTCTGAAACTGCAGTTAAAATTAATTTATCATGTAGAAAACTATTCAAGCCACATAAGAAAATTCATCTACACCATGTATAAGAAATGGATGTACATGTACAAGGTGTTTGAATATGGGTACATGCAAACATAAAAAAAGCTTTATAAAGGTTGGGTGCATGAGACATCCAGTTCCATCCACTATTGACAGCCAACTCCTAGGTGGAGACTGCTCCAATGGCTGGCAAATCCATGCAACCCAGTCATGAACCCCACGTAGAGGGGAGAAAAACAGGCACCCATCACACTGCTAAAACAGTGGAAAGACTGGGCAGAACAGGGGAAGGGAAACAGCCTCTGAGAATAGTCCCTATGTTTCATAAAACGCTACTGCTAAAGGAAACTACTGACTAATCGCAAAACTGCTACAATGCCCTGTGGTCCATGAAATCCAAGAGATTACTAGTGAGTCCCATACAGTGTCTCACATTTGCTCAAACTTTTGGTTACATGTACATGTATGTATGTGTACATTGAGCAGCTGTCTTTGACATGTAAGCCAGCTTTTTTGTGAGTAATGTATTCCATAGACCCTATTCATAAATGGCTGCCAGTTAGAAATTCTTTTGTAAGTGTTAAAATTAGCCCAACTAACCTCGTTTTTGAGTTGATACATGTAATTCAAAAGAACTTTTACTCTCAAACAAGGTTTGTTGGGCTCATTTAAATGCATGCTGCCAATTTAAAAGAATTTTAAATTAGCAGCCATTTATGAATAGGGTCTACAATTAATGATTCTGGGATTCTTGAGAGAGACAAGACGCATCTCGAGAGAAACAACAAAAAACAAACCAGGTACATTTTACGCAATGTGACAAGAGGTGGTAACTTACTTTTGAGCAGTACCGTACCTATTTGGCTCTCATAACAATAATTATGAAGATACATGTACATAGTTAAGTTATGCAATGTTTTTGAGTCGCATACCATAGAATATCCCATGAGTCACTTGTACATGTATTCTCTTGGTGTACACACAAGCCTTCAGATGAGTGTGTAAACCAAGAAAATACATTGTACAAGTGACAAGTAGAATTCATATTCCATGGTATACCACGAGAGAGCATAGCATAACTATGTTTTAATTTTACTTTATGTACCATGCAATGGAAAATACAGTGGTCAACACAATCAATGCGACACATACGACGCATGAAATGGGAAGGTACAGCTGTATGGGTGTAATACCACTGATTATTATATGGCTGTGTCTCAGAAGGACTGGGAACTACTGAATTCAAGAATTTGATTAGCTGAAATCGATATTGAAAGCAGTCTAGATTTTCCCATCGAGACCGGCATCTAGACCGGTAATGTTTCGCTGTGAAAAAGTTGCAAACTTTAATGCAAAAATGTTGACTATTTTCTTCTAACAATATTTATTTATGGCAATGCCAAAAAGTCTGATAAGAAAAGAAAAGAAAAGTAAAGAGGACGAGCAGACTTTGGCAGAATTAAGTTCAGCTCATTGCCGTTTGCAAGCAAAATGTCAGCTAGTACAAACCAGTTACACTAAAGAAATTAAATTTCTCTTGCTTGTCATATAATAAACATCTTATTAACCAGGCTTAGTCAGTCTGTAAGGGAGAATCTTGACCTCGGTCGTGTGTACAGACCTCACTGCATTCAGTCTGTACTCACGACCTCGGTCAAGATTCTCCCATACAGACTGACTAAGCTCGGTTAACAAGAGCTAAATATACAACTGCTTTCCCGCATTGTGTTTGGCTGCATATTCTCTATGGCATGGTACAAAGTCGAGTAAACTTTGCAAGTGTACATGTAAAAACTGGTCAAATAACACAAACCTGAGCTCCAAGTCTTGAATAATCCAGATGCACGATTTTCACTGCAACTGACTTCTTATCAGGATGGAAAGCATCCTTTGTGAGAAAAAAATTATTTTTAGCTACATTGTAATTCAAGCAGAATATAACACAGACAACCTAACATGTTATAACTGAGAAATTACAATTAGATAAAAGGGTTATTTACCTAGCGTGAGGTCAAGATGGCTGGATATTGGCCAAGTTCTTTATTTTTGCATGTTTATGGACTGAGACGGAGTTGAGGTCCAAAAACATGGAAAAAAGAGGCCAATATCCAGCCATTGTGACTGAACAAGCTTGGCAAGTAAAGGATTTATTATTAATATGGAAAAAAGGAGACTTTTTGCTTGTGGGACACAGCAGGAAATCCTGAGCAGGCAAGACAGTGCAATCTTGAATTGCCCACTCAGGTAGCCAATCACAGTGCAGGATGAATTCCGTTTACTGCTCACGGAGCTAGCCATATAATTGTAAAATAATAAATCATGCTATAGGGTGGTCGCTGCTGATGTTAATACTAATTAGTTATTGTTTACCAATGTTGTGTAGAGAAGGCTTCATGCGATAATTTTATAATATACATAAATGCACTTACAAGTAAAAGGAACTTGATTGCGCAAACTGTCCGTAATCAGTGGCATTTTTTTATAGCTCTTCCCAAGGGTGTAATATTGACAGGATTTCTGGTCTGGGCTTTTAAACTAGAAAGTTTCTGGGTGGTCAAAATTAATTTAATAATTTCATGTAAAAGGCTTCAAAAGGACACTTAAATACCTGTTTTGTTCTTGAAGTATTGCAAGTTGAAAAAGAGAAAGAATATTTATTATGATAAAACTCAGAGCACATAATGTATCCACAGTACCTGATGAATTTAAAATTTTCAGCAATTATCAAATGTGGACACTTTTTTCATATTGTATTGCATACTACATGTACAGGTTGAACAGTAAACAAGGATGAAGCTGTTTATTATTTTCTCACCTCTGCAGCAACCAGGATTGAAGATTGTCCTTGTCCAATAACTCGAACAAATTTGTACCTTCCAGCAAGCAAAGGAACTAACAAAACCACACAGAAATACAATGTACAACTTGTGAGAAGCAGCCATTAACAATTTCAACTGCTCAAAGGATCATTACAATTCTAGATTGCAGTGAGCAATACACTAGTGTAAGGTCTTTATCAGTCTGGAATCAAAAATACATTATTTTATTGGGACCTTAAGATAGTTGCAAGAGTATGTCCAACTGTTCAGTCAAGTTACACAGTCATGAATCCTTAGTACATGAATTCCTTCCTATTGCTAGGTATGAAAAGAAGACAAGGTGGCCTCATGGTTAGTGCTCTCGTCTCCAGATTGAGCAGTCTGGGTTCAAGCCCTGGCCAGGGACATTACGTTGTGTTCTTGGGCAAGACACTTAACTCTCACAATGCCTCTCTCCACCCAGGTTTATAGGGGAGGAGTAGAAATACTCCCAGTTGCTTCATGCTATAGAAACTGGGATAAGTGCCGGCCTGATTGGCCACTAGGCTCATATGCAGACTTTACCTTACTTCATGTACTTATTCTTAAGGTTGTGGCCACAATGTAGTTTATGGACCACTGAAAACAAAATGCCTTTAGAACGACAAATGTTGCATAAAGCCAAAAAACTAAATATTTAATATTTAGGCAGTGTCATATTATCGACAATGTTATATTTTTATATCTTTTATTGTTATATTTTCATATCTTTTATTGTAAATAATTATTTTTAATTTTATGTACTTACATTTTAACTCGTTTGCATTTTCTTTTGTTTACTTGTTTAATAACTAATGTGAATTTATGGTACTTTAAGAGTGGGCTTCCTGTAAAGTAACTTTTAAGCTAAGCAAAGTGGTCACATTAAATAAAGAATTACTTAATACTATACTTACTTTGTAAGAAATGTTTCAGGTGCATACAACTGTACTGAAAAATAAATTATTGTGTATTCAAGAAATGGCTTTAGTTAATTTAATTATCATTAGCTGGATATTGGCCGTTCATGTTTACAAGTTCTTTTTTTGGGTGGACCAACACATGGACCAAGATATTTTTTGTTTATTCTAGTATTAAGGACAACATACTTGGATAGCATGGTTGGAATTTTCCCTCTGAATCTGTCTGAGATCCTTGTACTATGCAAAAAAAAGAAAAGAAAAGAAATATCAAATGGCATAACTGCACATTCCAAGCAACTACAGTCAACTTGCAGTATGACTCCTTCTGGCATGACAACTTCCGCAGTTGTACAGTATAATAAACTCCATTCCAAATAGAGTACAAGAACCCTGCCTTACAGTGAATTGGGAACCCATAACATGATCACCTCAATATCACAGTCAATCTAGATTCTTGCCTCCAGGAACAAAAGCTCAGTCCTGAAGTTATTTCCTATTACTATTTAAAGAACCCTCTACGCTGATAATACGGCCAACCTGTTGATTAATACAGCCAGATTTTTGTGGCCTGTCAGTGACTGGAGTAACAGTGTTCCATTGTAGTATGCCCCTAGCAAATTGAAGTTACATGTAGGAGTATTTGTACAAGTCCCTTACTAAGAGGGTCTTCATCCTATTTCAGCCCAATGTGTAGTTCCAGAAAATATCCATACCTCCCCCACGGAAGGGATTTTTTCTAACACCTCCCCACCCCTCTGGAAATTCCAGTTAAGCTTCATACATTTATTTAAATTTTTTGGTCTCATAGAACCCCCACCCCCCAGGAAATTCCAATCCCTTCTGTGGGGGGAGTATGGATATTTTCTGGAACCACACAATTTGCATAAGAATCCTTTGGCTGTTGGGAGCTGCAACATGTTGTCTCTCTTTCTCACTTGCTTCTACACAAAGTACACACTATCCTACTTTTCATTTCCCCTCCCTCCGTTTTCCAATCCTGTCACATTTCCAACTTGCTTCAACAAGGTTGCATTTCTCCATTTCTTATTCAGCGAACATGAAAGGGACTGTCATAAAAAGTATGCTACTGTATACTAGAGTAAAATTTTACAGTAATTACATGTCGTATCATTAGGAAAGCAGTATTGATTCTGACTATTTTTATCTCACCATGTTTTTTATGAGGAGCCAAGTTCTTCATGTCTCCAAGGTGTTTGTATAGGATTTTAAGTCCACCTGAAAGTTGAGCAGAAACAAACCTTGTGGGAGGGGAAACACTTGGTCTGCAGTAGACAGTACCCCTACATGGACAAAATTAATGAAAACATTGTCACAACTTGGCAAACTGTCTCCTTTACATACAATTTAACAGAACTGTATGTGCGGGTAACTCTAAAGGTAGATTTCCACAGTTCGGGTATACAGTGCAGCTCAGATATATCCGAACCAAAATATACGCGTAATGCGCGTCAGCCCAATACGCGTATACGCGTATACGCGTATGCATACACGCACATACGCGTATACAGCATATACGCGTATGCCTGATTAGTATGTATGAGCTAACCTATTCTTTCTTCTTTTCTTATCAGGTCATTGTTGTTTTCAATGGCTTGACAGCTTGCCACAGAGCGAGAGAGAGTTTTCTTTATTTTGAATACGCGTATACAGTATACGCGCGTATGCCTACAGACTAAGCAAAATGTTAGCTGAAACTAACATTTTGCAATTGGGCACTTGACTGAAAATTAACTGACTCAATATTGATTAAAAGAGAGAGTATTTTGCCGTTAAATCAAAAATTTACTTTTTTTTTTTGTCAGATAGAACCGGGGATACATGCTTCAACAATCCCATCTTCATGGAGCAAACATCACAACCGAAACATAACATCTTCTCGAAACTAAGTCTGAACACGGTCCAAGCAAGCGACTTGGAAACGTGTGCCGAAACACACAACTTTTCCTCGAAGAAATTAAAAATAACAAAATGTGAGCGGCGCACCATGGAATCTTCGATAAACAATTCTTTTGTCAGGAAGAGAGTAATTTACTATTTCAATGAAAGGTTTGTGTCAGATACCGGAGATATCACTTTCTCGACAAGGTCGGAACGCTTCAAACAATAAACATCTCGCAAGCGACTTGCCGACGCATGCCGAAGCACAGAACTGTTACTTGAGGAAAAAATAACTAAACGTGAGCAGCGCGCCATAGAAACTTTGATAAACATTTCTTTGGCTAAAGAAAGAGCATTTTACCGTTTGAATGAACGATTTGTGTCAAATAGAACCGGAGATATCATTTTTTCGACAACGTCTTCGCAACGCTTCAGACAATGAACATCTCGCAATCGACTTGCCGACGAATGCCGAAACACAGAACTTTTCCTTGAAGAAAAAATAACTAAACGTGAGCAGCGTGCCATAGAAACTTTGATAAACAATTGTTTGGCTAAAGAAAGAGCATTTTACTGTTTGAATGAACGGTTTGTGTCAAATATAACCGGAGATATCATTTTTTCGACAATGTCTTCGGAACGCTTCAGACAACGCCTGCCGAAAACACGACGTAAAAATAACTAAACTTGAGCAGCGTGCCATAGAAACCTTGATAAACAATTCTTTGGTAAAGGGAAGAGCATTTCACTGTTTGAATGAACGATTTGTGTCAAATGAAACCGGAGATATCATTTTTTCAACGAGGATCTTCAGACAATAAACGCTTCGCAAACAACTTGCCGACGCGTACCAAAACACACAACTTTTCCTTGAAGAAAAAATAACTAAACGTGAGCGGCGCACCATAGAAACTTTGATAAACAATTTTTTTGTCAAGGAAAGAGTATTTTACCATTTGAATGCATGATCTGTGTCAAATATAACCGGAGATATCATTTTTTCGACTAGGATCTTCAGAACGCTAATTCAGACAATAAACATTTCGCAAACGACTTGCCGATACGTGCTGAAACATAGATCTTTACATGTAAGAACATAAAGTTCACGTGTTAAAATAGGGAGTTCAAGCGACTGTATCAATTTTCTTCCCATTTTTAGTAGCTTAAGATCAAGTGTTGATGAACGGTAGTTTGTCGGTGAATTTGCGAAGTGATCGAAATATGATAGCTTTTATTGATCCGCATGACGTTTTAACAATATGCAAATTTCGCTTTGAAGCCATTTTCATTCTCAAGAAATATAATGTCCTTTGTTTGACTAACAATGCTTCACATAAAGAAACTTGTGGGAATGCATAACAAAGAGACATATACGCGCGTATATACGCGTATATGTGCGCGTATTGACATACGCGTATACGCAAAATACGCTCGTATGATACGCGTATGCGTAGTTCGCTTATATCTGAGCTGCACTGTAGTTTTAGTGGCCTAATGGTGTAAAATAAAACACATTATTATCCAACTGCAGCAAAGACCATCCAAATAACAGTACAAATATACAGCCATATTGTACACTTATTTGTACAGTAGAAAACCTGTTTGCCTGACAGGTCGGCGTGCACATGCCAAACTGTCACACTCTCCCTCTTTCACTGATAAATTTATTGACTACAGCAGTTAGATAATAAATCTCTTATTAGATGTTTTAATATGTAGTATCACTGTATATTTTTACTCCTTCCTTGTATTTTGACTCGCCCTACAGGCTCATCAACATATGGCACAACTTGTAAATAAAATATACGGCGATACTACATATCAGAACATCTAATAAGATATATCAAATGTAGAAATGAATGCCTTGCATCTGCAGAGAAAGGTGAACACTTGGTCAACTATCAACGGACACTTGAACAATATATATATTTGATATATATTTCTATACAGTGCATAAGAATACTGCCAAGTGGATGGCTGCTGGTTGGGTAATTATAACCTTGGTAGTTACTATATTTGATCCAAGTATTAAACCCCACCATATAAGCAGTCCATACATCTATTTCATTTCACATTTAAAGCCAATAAAATTCATGCACTTCGAGCTGCATTTAAAAATAAATAAATAATAGCACAGCATTGGAAATTCTGAATAAGAAACAAGAATCAAATCCAAAATCCAGTCTCACAAAGTTCTGAATTAAACGTGATCGGTGAGGGCAGCTCGGACAAATATAAACGTAGACAAAAAAAATGTTAAATATCCCCCAGTACTGCCAAAAATTGGCCAAAAATAAAGACAAGTATGTCCATATTGAGAATAGCCTTTTTGAAAGATTATCCTCATCCAGGAGATCTGGTGACCGGTACGGAAGACTCCCGGATAATCTGAGAGAGTTGACATGGATAATTTAAAATCACTCGACAAATTACTCCTTGAAATTGCGCTCCTGTCCACTCAGTGATATTATTACCAGTTACTACAGTGCGGGGACATTGTGTTGTGTTCTTGGGCAAGACACTCTACTCTCACAGTGCCTCTCTCCACCCAGGTGTATAAATGGGTACCAGCGAACTTAATGCTGGGGGTAACCCTGCAATGGACTAGCATCCCATCCAGGGGGGAGTAGAAATACTCCTAGTCGCTTCATGCTACAGAAACCGGGATAAGCTCCGGCCTGATGGGCCACTTGGCTCGTATGCAGACTTTACCTTTACCTTACAGTGCGTTACTCATCTTTCAGTCGATCAGGTGACGCACTGTGCTGATCTCTTAGTTGATTTTACACTTTTAGGTAACGTGCAATGATCACTCAATTAGATAAATCAAAACTGCAACTGCGGGTAATCTTTTCAACAGAACAGCTTTGGCTACCAATGCCACTCAGAGAGTAAACTCTTTTTCGATCTAATTCTCATATATGTAAACAAAACTAACCTTTGCGTCGAAACTGGAGCAAATGCTCCATCCAGTTTCAGCATTTCAATTAAGAGTTGGCATCCTTCAGGAGTATGACCTGCTTGTGTTAAGAGAGCAACACAAGTCGACCGATCAAATAGAAAAAAACTTATGGTGAAAGTTTTCAGCTCGTGCAGTCTTGCCGCCATTTTTACAACAGTTACAAGATCTCCCCTCAGTGAGTTCTATCTACTTTGTGTAGAGAGCATGTTGTGTCTGCATGCACTTGTTTTCGAGGAGCTGCAGTGGGTTATTGACCAAGTGTGAGGTCAAGATGGATATCGGCCAAGTTCTTTTTTGCGAGTTTACGGACCGAGACGGAGTCGAGGTCCATAAACTCGCAAAAAAAGAACGAGGCCAATATCCAGCCATCTTGACCGAACAAGCTTGGTCAATAAACGAGTTATTATATGGCTTTCGGGGAAATTTTTCTTGCGGGATACGCGGGTAGTCCCGAGCGGGCAAGATGGAGCTATCTTGCTCGCCAATCACAGCGCAGGTTTTGATTCATCTTGCCCGCTCGCGGAGCTAGCTATATAATAATAGCATCAATTGTCAGTACTCAAAGCCTGACTGTACCAGGAATCAGTTGAAAGGGTTTGTAATTCCTAGCAGTTTGAACATATCATCCAAAATAATTCATTCATCCTAGTGCATAAACTGACCCAAGTGAGAAATAACCGCCTTTAACAACAAGCTTGCTGGATCTTACAGTGTATGAAATTGATCAAACAGGTCTGTGTACTTTTAACTAGTATATATGAAAAAGACTTACTTTCGTATGTTAAAACTGCAAACATACCCCTGCTCCCTAATAAAGGTATTTTCATTTGTCTGACCCTCCGCCAGTACATGTACATGTGTACTTTCTGTTAAATATATGTTTTGTCCTTCGAGGCATGTCTCCCCTTTAGCATTTTTGATGACCCCGTGGGTTGAGTAATCTGGAATGTAATCTCTGAATCTGTAGGCACTCCCTAGCTAAACATTTTCAAGAAGGCAGTTTTTACAAAACCCCTAAATGATAATATAAAAATGATGGGGGTAGTCGTCGAAAATTTTGAAAAGAACCCCTTGTATTCTCTTGTATTCCCCTGTATTCTCTTGTATTCCCTTGTATTCCCTTGTATTCCCTTGTATTCTTTAGTGTTCCCTTGTATTTCAAATGGGTCGTTGATAGACACGGGAAAACTCAACAGTAATTTTACATTTTAAGGTTACGGATGTCTTAAGGTTATCTAATAACGTAGCTTGCAGAATTGCTATATACTTTCACTAGTTTAGCAAACAGCGAAGAGAGTACTTCACAAGAAACATTTTAAGAAGTTTGTGATCGAACTTTTAACCACGTGCGAAAAGACTTCTAAAAGAGAATGCTTGACAGAATGCGGTTGGTGCGGACAAAGACTCGTGCCCAGTCGTTATTTACGTGTTTTGGGGAAGGATATACGAGCTTATTTTCTGGTAACTGTTCACTGAAACGTTGCTGAAAACGAACCGACAGGATATTTCGGGTTTTTTGATGGTTTTCTAGCACCTGCGTTCACTCTTGTAAAGCAAATGGAAGAACAAGTGAGTGAGCTTTACGAGAATGCTCCAGTAAAGAAATGACAAACCTATGCATTAGGTCCAGAAATATAAAAAGAAATGAAGTCGTTGTCTTCTTAAACGCTGCAATATACAGTGGAACCTGGATTTAACGAACCTCTGTATAATGAAGTCCTCGGTATAATGAAAGACATTTGTCGCCCTAGTAATAGTAAAATATATGGAAAAGAACCTCGATACGACGATACTTGGTTATAGCCAACATATTTTGCCAGTCCCTTGGCTCTTCGTTATGTCAAGGCAGGGGCGTAGCGAGGATTTTTCAAAGAGGGGAGGGGGGGCACACTATGTCGTTTTCGCCACCAGTTGTAGCTTGTTTGCTAAAAAAAGGCTTACAAAAGGAGGGGTTAAGGGCACCCCAGGACCACCCCCCCCCCCCCAAGCTACGCCCCTGTCGAGGTTCCACTGTAGTTCATTATATGTTATT
Organism: Orbicella faveolata; assembly: GCF_042242905.1. Classification (NCBI taxonomy): domain Eukaryota; kingdom Metazoa; phylum Cnidaria; class Anthozoa; order Scleractinia; family Merulinidae; genus Orbicella; species Orbicella faveolata. The sequence continues at coordinate 3,194,602 of NW_028301555.1, forward strand.
CGGATATGACAAGTCAGGCTTGGGAAATTCGAAATAGGACGAGAATCTCCTATCTATATTTAGTTTGCATATGTGGTAAAAGTATGGAAAAAGTAAGGAAGGCTGTAGTAGGAATGTGTTAGTGCAGAAAAACATCCATACCCCGCTACTACTTCCCAAACCCCCAAAGCACGTGATTATCGTGCCATCGTCGATTTCGAAGAGCTCCGTTTTCAAAATGTTTTTCGTCGAAACTGAAACGCAAAACCGGCGTTTTCAAATTCCTCCGGGTTGAAGAGCGTTTTCGAAAAGCTCCGTTTTGTGACGTGGTAGGCCTAACCGTAGAAATAAAGCTGCGTTTTTTCATACCCGGGGAGGACTCCCTATAATGGCCTCTGCGGGGAGGCTTCGCCCGAAAGGGTTACCTTTTTCGGGTTTCAGGGATATAGAAGGGTAGGAATTTCATGAGTTGAGGTATATTGAAGGGTTGGGAAGTCTGTCATTTAGGTATTAATATTTTAGAGGATCCTTAATAAAATATTTCGCACATACACTCCTTATGGCTGTGTATCATTATATAAAAGAACTACATGAAAATATGGTAAGAAGACCAGTTACAGCAGTTATAATACAGTGTTCGTAAGTAGGTATGTGAAGGGGCTACCTTTTTTCAATGAAAGTTTTACGAACGAGGTACCTTTTTCGGTCAAAATGGTATATAACCTCGGGGCGGAGCCGTTAGATTACCTTTATTTACACAATAAAAATAAACCTTATGCGAAAGTGCTAGTGGCAAGGCTGACCGTAGAATGTCACAAGTTTCTCGACCTCTCTTTTTACAAACGCACTAACCATAAGCCTTCGCGTACTAGGCTCGCATGAGTTCTCTGTTCCGTGTCGACAAAATATTGATTTATGTCAATACCGATTATCCCAAATTACATTATTATTTAATCTGTGTGATTTGAAATTTCTATTAAAAGGGGTCCCGTCATTTAGTATCCTCTCCAAAGAGACAGTCATTTTATCCACGAAAAAAGTTCTTCAAGTTGATGTACAAGGCAACACTGTCCTCTGCCAACCTCGTTCCCAGGCTCTGTCTCTCGCTCTGGGAGGGCGGGAAGATGAGAGACCCTGGGAACGAGGTTGATCCCCAGCCAGAGTATTGAATTATTAAAAGAGAGGAGGAGAGCGGTGAAAAATCAGAGGTCTAACTGTGTGAAAAAAAAAAGAGGGAAAAAATGTAACTTAAAATAAGCTGTATTTTGGCTTTACCCTTTCAATGCCCGTAGAGTGCAAAAAGAAATACTAGTAACTTACTGTCTTCCTTGTTTATGCATTATACAATAAGGATTCATATTTGCAGTCGTCTTGTCGTCCGAGACAATAGAAAAACTCGTCCGGACGAGTTTAGTTTGACTCTACTAAAGCAAAAAAAAAACCTTTCTTAAATTTTCTTATGGGATCCCTGCATTCTGACCCCTTCTCATCCCTTTAAAATGTTTAGAAAACAGAGAAAGATTTACAGCTTTCTTTCGCGATAAGACTTCGATAAAATTATCAATTTGATCTGTCATTTTGAATGATGTGGTATCCTCCATGAATGAAATCATTGCAGGCTTATTGAATTTCATTTTGTCAACCTTTGATGCTCTGTTCTGGATCTGCATCCGCGAAAGCACGTGGCGCGATCGCATCAGCTGTTTTGATCAGGATGTGGCGTTCACTAATGTTAACACTATCAATTTATTTGCAACCTTAACTTTGCATTTCAATACCCGACAGACACGAATGGAATTTCCTTCGTCTGATGCTTGCTTGGAAGACTTAACGCATGTTAAGGATAAAAAACACCAACAAAGTGATACGTTTAGATAGCTATATTCATCGCCACTTTTAATTTATTCTTACCATTGCAGACTTTCATCGTTTGGAGAACACAGTACAGGGAGGAACAAACTAGCACTGAAAACCAATCAACTGGTTTCTGCGGAAATTAACGTTTGTTCAAAGTAAGTGGTAAATTTTGTATTCTCTTTAATCCTCTTACTGTCAGGGAAAACTAACATCTAAGTTTTTCGAAATAACTTTGAAATAAATGTATAAATGTCGTGTCAGTCAGATTGGAAAGTTATATTTAAAGCTTGTGAGTCAAAGGGTATTAAAATCTTGAGTATCAAGGGATTGATGGTTTTTATGAGCAAAAAACAACGAAATTCTAAGACAATTAGACCTCAGTTAGTTTTTGAGACATTTACACAACATCACAAAATAGATAACAGCTACTTTTAAAAATCACAGCTACTACTAAAAATAACACACAAATTGCACTAAGTGTTATTTTACCGGCACTAGACATTAAGTCTTCCAACAAGGGAAAGTCCCTGATTTTATGCTCGCCTGGCAACATTGTTTCAAACGAACCAGTTTTACAGTTGTAATATTACTCTGTTTTTTTGTGTTAACTTCCCTGGCGTTCTTTGAATATTTGTTTGTTTGGGATATTAATGAATGAATGAGTTGCCAGTAATCGGATACCCGTGTTTGCGAAAAGAATTCTGGGATCGTCAGGGGGCAAACATTGCAAGTCGCTAGAAGGAAATGTATGGCGAAAAGCTGTTTCGACGCCCAAAAACATTGTTTTGGGGAGAGATCAACGCTTTTTCGCCTTTGTTTTATCGCAAATGGATTTTGGCAATGTTGATACATGGAAAATGTAAGTTTTTGTTTGAATAACCGTGAAATAAGTGATAAAATTTACCGATAAACGCCCTTTTGCTTGCGTGAGGTTTATTGTGAAATACGTTCAAGAGAATATTCAAATTTCAATACACGCCTGATCTCGAGAGGCTACCCGGAACAAATGGTAGAAGAGACCCTCCGAGAAGTTAAATATTAAGACAGAAAAGAAGCTCTAAAACAGAAATCGAAAATTGCAGAAGGAACTACTGCCCTTTGTGTCGGGCAATTTCACTCAACCGTCAATACCAAACTTTGGAAAGCATAATCACGCACAAATGGCACTTTCAAATACAAATACTCAGAGATATATTCAGGGAGCTACCCTTGATCTGTTATAGAAAAGGAAAATCACTGAAATACGTGCTTGTAAAAGCAAAACAAAGGTTTTGAGCAACACTAGTAGCCACACAGCATGAGTCGCGCGGACTCATTTGTCATTAAATCAACCCCAGACAGTACAATGATCGCCACCGGGCTTATTTCCAGTATCATTTGTATGACTGAGCTTTCAAATAAGCCAAAAGTAGCCTGTACACAACTTAAAAGGCTTTACGGGGTTATTTCCTCTCGATTTACACCTAATTAATTTTGTAATATTTTCAGACCATTACGCGATGTAGATTTCACAATAAACTTCACGCAAGCAACGGAGTTTATCGGTAGATTTTGTCACATATTTCACGGTTATTCAAAGAAAAACTTACATATTCCACATATCAACATTGCCCAAATCCATTTGCGATAAAAACGACGACGAAAAAGCGTTGATCTCTCTCAAAAATCGTTTTCTTGTACCTCGAAACAACTTTTCGCCATACATTTCCTTCTAGCGACCAGCAATGTTTGCCCCCTGACGATCCCAGAGTTCTTCGCGCAAACACGGGTATCCGATTACTGGCAACTCATTCATTCATCTCATTTCTCATTTTTATCGTACACTGCATGTGTTTAACGCAACAAACTTGGTTAGTTAAGTTACTAAGCTGACTTGCTCTTGCCAGCTTCATTACATTCTCATGCTTTCTTTTTTAAAATCAGTTTCTATTTGTGGCAGTGAAACTCAGTTAACTTTCATAATATTCGGTCTGCCGCCTTAATGTGTTGTGAACAATCTCTTGTAATTAGGACGTTGATCTATTGCTAAAACTGTCATCGGATAAATTCTTATGACGGCTACAGAGGTATACAGGAATTAACTGTCGAAAGTTAACTGAAGTATGAAGAGCGAGTCACTCTTAAGTTTAATATTGCTTCATAAGCACTTTCACTTTCGTTTCATGTGACGTTGAAGCTTTCACATCTATTCGCAGGTGTTTGGTAAAGAAGAAAAAGTATTACTACTCGGTGCTGTTTTGCACATTTGTTGTTCAGAGGTATTTTAATCCTAGTACTTTGCTTTCGCGCTCTCAAGTCTCACTGGATTTCCTAAGATAACGATTTTGGCCTTGATCGTCGCCCCACGGCACGAAAACAATCAATCAATCATCTCGGGGGAGATTGCTATATTTGGATAGCTATATTCATGGCCATATTTCATTTTCTCAGAGGTTACGTTATTACACAGGAATTAACTGTCAAAAGTTAACTTAGAAGTATGAAGAGTCACTCTTAAGTTTAGCACTTTCACTTCCCTTTGATCTGACGTTGAAGCCTTCAGGTTTATTCAAAGGTGTTTGGTAAAGAAGAGGGAAGGAAAAAGTAGCGGTTACTTCGTTATGATTTGAGCCGAAACATCAGAAGGTAGAAACTCTGTCATTTGCTTAACAGTTTGGCAACAACTTTGCATTTTTCAAGAATGCATGTCTGAATAAATGGTCGCTCGGTTGCACTTAGCTTTGTTTTAAGCACTTTAGAAGTCTAAGTGTGATTTAAGAAGGTTGTATTAACGTCAATGTTCATCGGATTTGTTCTTGCAGACTTTGATAGTTTTAAGAAACAACGGGAGAACAATTCAGCAAAACCAATTAAACAGTTAGGACATCAGAGTTTGTTCCAGGTATTTTGCACATTTGTTGTTCAGAGGCATTTTAATCCTACTACTTTGCTTTCGCGCTCTCAAGTCTCACTGGCTTTCCTAAGATATTTATATTGGCCTTGATCGTCGCCCTTTGGCATGAAAAAAATCAATCCATCAGGTCAGGAGAGATTGCACGTCTTATAATCATTTTGTTTAAAGATTAAACTTTCTCGTTTTTCAGCCTGCACAGGTAATGAAACTCACTTTAACACAATAATTGATTGCCGGCTGTTCAATGTTTTGTGATCAAGCTCAAATTATTTTTGCGTAGTTTCGGCAAGCTCTCCATCAAGAGCTTTCGGTTCCGAATCTTTCTATTTATTGGCATTTTTAGTAAAGCCAATGTGGTCACTGAACTACATGGGAAACATTGTTAAAACTGGTACTGAAGTCTTCGAATCCGGGAAGAAGGAAAATGCAATTTGAGTAGAAACTTTTAAAGGAAACAACTTAATCATTTATTTATTTGCAACCTTAACTTTGCATTTCAATACCTGAACACGAATGGAATTTCCTTCGTCTGATGCTTGCTTGGAAGACTTAAGGCATGCTAGAGATAAAAACTCGAACAAAGTGATACGTTTAGATAGCTATATTCATCGCCTCTTTTCATTTATTCCTACGATTGCAGATTTTGATCGTTTGGAGAACACAGAGAGGAACAAACTAGCACTGAAAACCAATCAACTGAGTTTCTGCGGAAATTAACGTCTGTTCAAGTAAGTAGTAAATTTTGTATTCTTTTTAATCCCTCTTACTGTCAAGGAAAACTAACATGTAATTTTTCCGAAATAACTTTCAAACAAATGTAATAAATGTAATATCAGTTAGATAGGAAAGTTACATTTAAAACTTGTGAGGGAAAGGGTATTAAATGAGCATCGCGTGATTGATGGCTCATGTTTTTATAAGCACAAGAAAACGAAATTCTAAAACTGAATTAATCGTCAGTTTGTTTACGAGACATTTACACAACATCACAATATAGATCACAGCTACTTGAAATAGCACACAAATTTCGCTGTGTTTTTCTACTGGCACTAGACATAAAGTCTTCCAACAAGGCAAAGTCCCTGATTTTATGCTTGCCTGGCAACATTGTTTCAAACGAATCAGTTTTAATACTTCTCTGTTTTTTTGGTTTTAACTTCACCGCTGGCCTTCTTTGAATATTTATTTGGGATATTAATTAACCCCCGGCATTCAAACATTCAATCTATCAAGATAATTCATCATAATTCAAAGCCCTTCATATTTTTTTTTATCGTAGACTGCATTTGTTTAACGCAAACTTGGCATTTAAGTTGTTAAGACTTGCTATTCCCAGCTTCATTACATTCTCAGGCTTTCTTTTTTTAAAATCAAAGTTTCTATTTCTGGGAGAGAAAGTCAATTAACATTAATAATCTTCAGTAGATACGTTTGCCGCCTTAATGTGTTGTGAACAATCTCTTGTCACTGGGACGTTGATTTATTGCTGAAACTATCATCGGATAGTTGTAACGGCAACAGAGTTCAGGTCACTATACAGGAATTAACTGTCAAAAGTTGACTGAAGTATGAAGAGCGAGTCTTAAGTTCAATATTGATTCATAAGCACTTTCACTTTTCTTTGATAAGACGTTGAAGCTTTCAGATCTATTCACAGGTGTTTGGCAAAGAAGAAAAAGGAAGAACATACATAAACTTTATTAATGTGTCTTAACATCTAGCCGATGGGGAAAAAAACCCTCTACTAATTGGGGACACTACATATAATTAACGACCTGCTAACTATTTCCTAATGAACTATTAAAAAAAGCCCAACAATATAATTAACCATATAATATAGTTAAAAACCAACAAACTATTTTCTAATAACAATCAGCTAACGAGATAAATTATTAAAAAGAATTAAGAATTACAAAGGATGCAGTTGGAACAATTGTCATCTTCTACCATTACACTTAAATCAAATTTACGGATACGACTTTTAAAACTAAATAGTGATGGGAGGGTTCTAATTTCGCTTGGTAGCTTATTCCACAACTTTGGTCCCATGGCCAGGTAGGTGAGCGAATGTTTACCATATTTCTTGGTCCTAAATCTGGGAATAGCGAACTCCGCCACCCTTAAGTTGTAAGGCGAGCGATGGCATTCCTCATAAGATTGGTGTTAGCCATTTTCGGGTCCCCCCGCTGTTTCATACATTTGATGGTCATCCGCGTATATAGAGAGATGCGAAGTAATTACATATGTCAGATCGTTCTGAAAGATGTTCCATAACAATGGGCCAAGGGCCGATCCTTGTGGAAAACCCCTATCACTCCTCTTCCATTCACTTCTAAAAGCTCCCAGTTTCACTCGGCTCAGTCGATCACACAGGTAGGATCGAAGTAGATCACGCAGTTCGTCATGAAATCCATACGATTTTAATTTGCTGATCATTAAGGAAGGATGGAGCGAGTGAAAAGCCTTACTCAAGTCAGTAGACAAGATTTTAACAGTTCGCTGGTTATCACGTGCTGAGTTCCATGCTTCAGTAAGACTTATCAGTGTTCTTTCACAACTATGACATGTACGGTATGCCCTGATTCGAGGATCCAAACGGCTGTCAAATTGCTTTGAAATCTGGTCGCTGAGTAGCTGCTGAAATACCACTGGAAGGACAGTTATTGGTCAATAGTCCCCACTATCTTGTAGATCCTCTTTCTTAAAGACGGTTGTCTATTTCCCCCTTTTCCAGTTGGTTGGCCATTGACGATTTGTAATACATGAATTGTACAGATTCGCCACTGGTATAGCGAGTTTCTCCGCTCCATACTTCAGTACTCTGGCTGGCCGATTGTCGTACCCAGATGCTTTTCTGCTATTAGGTGACTCCAGAGCATTTATGACTTGTACTTGGTTTGCTGGATTGGACTTGATCATTGGTTCTGAACTATTCGCCGTTTGTATTCGCAAGACACAAGTCACTCTCCGAGGAGTTTCTTAAGTTGACATCTCCGATATCGCTTGCTATCGTTGCAAAGTGATCCGCTAATATTTCCGCAACAGTTTCTTGCTCGCTAATGATCTGGCCGTCAACTTTTAAGTTAATATCAGTCCTCATGACCCCTTTCCTAGATCCAAGAAACGGTTTAGAAGTTTGGAAAAAATTTCTTGGGTTTTCTTTAAGGTCAGAAGTCTTTTTATTCCAGTATTGCCGTATAGCAATTCTTCTTTGTCTGACTGCCTCATTGCGACATTTCATCTTCTCTTCCCTGTTTTACTGTGTCCTTTCATTGAGATACATCTTAAAAGCTCTTCTCTTTGCTCGGATGGTATTCTTCCATGCGGTAGGTTGTCATATAGGTACGTCTTTATCCTGTACTCGCTTCTTTTTCTGGGGGAAACATTCGTTTACAATGTCTCGCATGATTGTATTCCAATAATACGTCTTGTCCTCAACATCATCAAACAGGTTTCCGACGTGCCCAGGTACCGTCATCAGTAGATTTTCATATTTCACCGGATCAAAGTTTTTGTAGCGCCCGAAATGGATGATTTTGCGTGAGTGTTTCCTCGCTTTTTCTTTCACTATACCATAGATGAGCATATGATCACTTAGGGCAGGGTCAAAAACTCCTCCTCTGGTTGATTGGTGAGCAGTACATCGATAAGCGTGGCTGTTGTTGTTGTTGTTCCGTTTCTATCCAATCTAGTTGGCTGCTTTATGAGGCATTCAAAGCCCTGCACCATTTCGAAATCCAGGAGTAATTTGCCTTCTTTTCTCTGAGGCCTTAGCGTGTCTGGGTTAAGGTCACCAATGACAGTCACCGAGTCTCTTTGAAGTTACCCCCAAGTACAATGGTTCAGTGGTTCAGTTCTTCCTCTAACAATTGCTGGTAATTTTTTTCCACTAATAGTCTAAGCGGTCGGTAAAGACCAATTATTATCATGTTTATCTTCCCAATTTTCACGTCCAACACGATTGGCTCTATACACTGGTAGAGACGATCACGTTTTAATCTCCTACATGGGACTACGGTGGAGATGAGAGCCGAAATACTACCGCCGCCTTTTTTCCTGTCATTACGATATAATGAATAACCAGGCAGGCTAAATTGATCGTTTGGATAGGTGGAGTCGATCTTTGTTTCACTTATGGGTAAAATCTGCGCTTTCAGGGCTTTAAGAGGCTGTCTCTGTAAGAACCGACCACTGATTTTACTTCGAAAATTCGATTTTTTTCATAAGCTGGGATTTCGAAGCCCTTACCTAGCCAATCACTAAAATGAGCTTTGTTTCATTAAAAATTCCAATTGAAGTTTTCTAGGAATGGTTGAAGTTCGGTCCGCTCGACACAAGTTTCATGCCCGCCGAAACTGGAAAAATAGCACATATTGCCGGCGCTCTAAAAAAATAATATTCGCTCAAACGGTGATTCGGGGAGCCAAGGAAGGATTGATAAATGCCACGCCCATTTTGTGTTTACAACAAGTGAGTTAGTTCCCAATCTTCCCATTAACGGGAAAGATTGGGAACTAAATCAGTTGTTATAAACACAAAATGGGCGTGGCATTTATCAATCCTTCCTTGGCTTCCCGAATCACCGTTTACTGTTCATACATGTATGCGTGCCGAGAGTTGTCCAACAGAGTGCTTCTACAAACTTTTCAAGAGGAGTCTACATAATTAAACCGGCTTCGAGGAAAACATGGTCAGTGATATAAAGAACATCGAAGTATGTGACGGTCACGCTCGACACAAATGAGGAATGTATAAATCTACTTTATATACAAACCTACAGTTGGAAGGAAAAGCTGGCAGTTTTAATGCTTCCTAGGTTTCAAGGATCGCTACAAAGGACCAAAACTTTAATCTTGAAGCCAGGTAAGAGATTTACGGGAATTTATCGCAGCACTTTACGAAGGCGAGTGTGTTAGTTACTCACTGGAATATTTTCAAAATTTCTTGAACTTAAAGCGGTCGTTAGTTTTGAAAACCTAGTGGGCAGACAAATTTTATTATTGTTTTAAATTAAGGGACATTTATACTTTCTATTCATGTAGTTCAGCAGTTTCAAACAGGTGCCACATTTTTAAAACGTGCCTTCAAAGTAGAGCTATTTTCGCGTTTGGTTCAAAACTCGATTTAACGGGTAGAAAATCTTCTTTTAACCGTTGAAGAAACAACATTGAATTATAATTGCAATATGGCTAAACAAACTGCTATGATATATCTATAGTTGAAAAAAGGAATTGGGACTTTTGAGCGAATATTATTTTTTTAGAGCGCCGGCAATATGTGCTATTTTTCCAGTTTCGGCGGGCATGAAACTTGTGTCGAGCGGACCGAACCTCGATCAATCCTAGAAAACTTCAATTGGAATTTTTAATGAAACAAAACTCATTTTAGTGATTGACTAGGTAAGGGCTTCGAAATCCCAGCTTATGAGAAAAATCAAATTTTCGAAGTAAAATCAGTGGTCGGTTCTTACAGAGACACCCTCTTAATCATGTGAGTCAATTCAAATTTATTTTGTGCGCTGTTGATGTTCAAATGACACAGCATTGTTCCTTGTACATTTGTTGTCCCTCGAGCTTCAATCTTCTTGGGTCGTGTGGATCGATCTGCATAATTTCCTTCGATTGTCGCCTCAAGATTTGCATAAACGTCAGTGAAATTGAAATCAATTTCGTCAATGTTAGCTTGTTCAAAGAAGGAATCCGAGAAATTAAATGGAGAGCAGCAACTCCAGCAGTTCCAGCTTTCTGCCTAAGCGCACATTTGTTTGGTCAATCCTACACGTTTCCAATGAGCCTGTTGTGAACATTCTGAACACTCCAGGATCCGTTTCGTGTTCTGGCCGATGACCCGTTCACATTATAAGCAACATTTTGCTCTTACTTTAGTCTGGTTCTGTTTTGGTCCAGGATTTGGACAACCTCCTGAGAGTAGTATCCAGCAGTCAGGATTAAACGAAGCTTTCGTGTTGTTGTAGTAAAAAAGCCTTCGCTGGAAAAATTTCCTTTTAAACATTCGAAGCGTCCAGCGAGTCGTTTTAGGATCCAAAATTGTCCACAAATTAGCCACTTTTGTCTCTGTCGCTGTCTCTGTCTTGTTCTTGTGACCAAATCCTACATCACCAATGCCACCATCTTCTGTTTTCCACCGCCACAATACGATTAAGAGAAGGCAACAAGCGAATACTATGCCACGTGAAATCAGACGTCCGACCGCCATGCTCACTCAGTATTACTACTCGGTGCTGTTTTAATCCGAAACGTCAGAAGATAGTAACTTTGTCATTTGCTTAACAATTTGGCAGCAACTATGCATTTTTCAAGAATGCATGTCTGAATAATTGGTCGCTCGTCTACTGTTTGTTTTGAATACTTCAGAAGTCTAAGAATGCATCTATTTCTCCAAAGTGTGATTTTAAGGAAGATTGTATTAATGTCAACGTTAATTGGATTTGTTTTTACAGACTCTGATAGTTTTAAGAAACAACGGGAGAGCAAATCAGCAAAACCAATTAAACAGTTTCTACAACAGGTTCTGTTCCAGGTATTTTGCACATCTGTTGTTCCGAGACATTTTAGTCCTACTACTTTGCTTTCGCGCTCTCAAGTCTCACTGGCTTTCCTAAGATATTTATTTTGGCCTTGATCGTCGCCCCACGGCAGGAAAACAATCAATCCATCATCTCGGGTGAGATTGCACATCTTTCAATCCGCAACCTGCACTGGTAATGAAACTCAGTTTAACATAATTACTTATTGTGCTCGGCTGATCAATCAATTTTATGATCAAGATCTAACCATTTTGCGTAGCTTTGACAAGCTTTCCATCAAGAGCTTTCGGAGCTGAAGCTCTCTGTTCATTGACATTTTTAGTAAAGCTAACATGTTCACATTACTGATTACCATTCAGTGGATAAAGTCAAGAAATTGTGATCTTATAGAAAGTAGATAGAGAAGACACTTCTCCAAGTTTTAGGTTTGTGCGTTTTCCCAGCCTGCAGATATTTGTCGAAATGTTTCGCAGAAATTTACAGAGCCCAGTATGGAAACGCCATGTTGGTGTTCCTCTGTGGTGCACCAATATGGCGGCGGGAAAATAGTGTAAACATTTGGAACTTACATTGGCTATCAAGGCGACTGATTATCTGTACTGAGCGACCAAACATTTGCATAAGCACTTTTTCTAATGATCTGACTTCTGAAAAAGTTAAAAATTAGATAGGTATATGTTTTTCGACAAATGCGATTGTTGCTTTTTGTCACGCACCGCCAAAAACTCTGAAATTCAAAATACGCTGGTTTCCAAACGAAGCACACTACTAAGCTGTAACATTGTAAACAGATATAAATTTACCCCCTCTTATCCTCCTCCCTTAGAAAATGATGACGTCACATGAAAACGATCTATAGTTTCGTCTGCGACTCTGAGGATCGTTTGCGCTCGGAATAGTCAGATGGCTTCCAGCTTATCCCAAATTCGTGTCTCATGCAGTACCTTGACAATGCTAAGCTTTCCACCAGAGATAGAGAAGAATGTACAGGCCATGAAAATCTCTAGGTTTTTACAGTAGCGGCGAACCCGAGATCGAAGAAATCCTCAATGGCTCCCCGGCTTTAGGGTCGCACAGATCAGCCCACTTCTTTGGTCTTATTCTCGTTTCTGGTCGAGTTTCATCGAGATAGAGGTATTGAATGAAGAGGAATACGCTATCCTACGCATCCTGTATTGTTACAGCCTCCAACAACACATCTTCCTTGCATTCTGCAACGATTTTGACTCACACTATCGCATGTTCGCATATATTCTTATCAGAAACAAAATATTGTTTTTGCGAAATGACGTCAGAAGCCAGCTCGTCCCATTCTCCACTATTACTCAGTCGTGAACATGGAAAAGGGCAATTTTACAAACTTTGAAAATTCATACCAAATTAACGAAAATAGCTACAACTATAATTTTTTCGCAGTGGTGATCATGAGAAAAAGGAAATTTATATTAGCGAAAAAAAAAATAGGGGGTTAATGGCACTTTAAGCCATGCTAAGGATAGCAAAATTCCAACTTAGTGAAACTTTTAGGTAGCTATATTCATGGCCACCATCGGGAAGTGATTTTTCAAGTTTGTGAGTGAAAGGGAAGAATAGCTTGAGTATGACAAGATGGTTGGGTTTGTATGAGCACAAGAAAACGGTATTCAATAATAATTATCTAGTCTTTAGTTTGTTTATGAGACATTTACACAACATCACAAAACACATCACAGCTACCTGGAATATAATACACAAATGCGAGCAAACGTTATTTATTAGTTCTAGACATAAGTTTACCATCGAGGGAAAGCCCTTAATTTTATGCTTGCTTGGCAACATTGTTTCGAAGGAATTTTAATCACTTTGTTTTCTTGTTCTAACGTCTTTGAATATTCATGTGGGACCTTAATTATCCCCCGGCATCAAAAATGTTGGCAATCTCTATTTTGACCAAGGTAGTTGAAGTTACTTTCCGTATCGGAAACTTTAAAATTCAGCAAACTTTGTCAAGTTACTAAGACCTGCTCTTGCCATCTTAATTATTATCTTTCTTTTCGAGATCAGACTTTTTATTTACGTCAAATTGCGTTCAGTAAGAAAACTTAATTTAAAAAACTAATCGTCTACGGTCTGCTGGTTCAACGGGTTGTAACAAATTGCTAGGGCTTTGAACTATTACCAAAACCGTCATCTAATGATTCTTATTCTGATGTCCCCAGTAAAGGTCACGTGACTACACAGGAGTTAATGTCAAAATTACATATTAGTTAAGTTTGAAAAAATCTCAGTGCAGGTTCTATTTCAGTGGAATGACCCTCAAGATGTACCAAAAAAGATAAAGTCCGCCTTGACGAATTACTCGTCTTCTGTCGTCTTTACACTGAATATATTTTAAATATTGAATTTTGAATATTGAAATTTTGAATATATATTTTTTTAATTTGTGTATTTATTTTTTAATAATTTAATGTTATTTTGGATCGGGACCTTTCTGTAGATCACCTACGGGTGAGAAAGCTTCCCGTTAAAGTATCATTATTATTATTATTATTAAGCAAAACCAACAGCTCTGAGAAAACTTGCTCAAGTTCGTCCAGACAGCCAGAGAATGGGTCTCTAGAATAAACGGGACATTCTCTGCTCTACACAAATCCTCGTAACCAGATTCAAATGGTATATCTTTACAACAGATCATTCCGCGATGGAGTATACTTCAGAACAACTGAACTATTTTCGAATTTGTTACATCGCCTTTCACTTGATTCCCAAAGGACTACGACAAGTCTTCAAGCAAGAATGGGATTTCCTATACAAAACAACACCTGGAGAATGGAAAGACACGCCAAAAAATGGTTTAGACTTTTATAATAAGGAGTCTAGAAAAGGCCGCTCCAGGAATGTCCGATATCTGGCCGCTATAAAAGACGGTAACACGGCAGAGTGGGACTGTAGCTGTTTGTTTTTCGTGATCCTGTTCTCAGATAGCATTGGCACAACGCTGAGTGCAGCCATCAAGAAAGAAGTCGATGATCTTCGCGTGGTCCGAAATGACATTGCTCATATCAGCGACGCGAAACTTACTGATTCTGAATTCAGGGGTTATGTCAAAAGAGTGTTGCTGGCGTTCAACTCTTTGAGTCTTCCGATCAGTGATATAGAGGCGGTTAAAAACCAGACGAGCTTTCCCACGGCAGAAGTAAACAAGTTGATGGCACAGGCTGCTAATCTTCTATCGGAATTAAAAGAAGTCAAATGTGATTTACAAGTGGCAGAAGACACGATACAGGAAAATGAAGAGCAGGTTGAATGTCTTACACAAGAGATTAATTCCAAAGTTGAGTCTTTTTGTACTCTCACTTTCAAGCCATCTCACCAAATCATCAGACGTTCAAATGACGTCACAAGGATCATGGCAAAAATGCAGGAGCTTGATGATGGAAGTAACGGAGCAGTCAGTACCATATATTTATCAGGAAATCCTGGATGTGGCAAAACTCAACTTGCGCGTCAAATTGGAGAAGAGTTCTTTACAAAAGGATCGGGTGAAAGTAAAGGTTTAACGTTCGTTGCAACCCTGAATGCTGAAACCCTTGAAACGCTAGCTGACTCGTACCTCACTCAGGCTGAACAGTTGGGAATTACTGAATACGCTCTCACCAAACTGGCTACTGCTAAAGAAGCCAACCCCAAGGAAAGAATTCAGCAACTCCGGTCTTTAATTTTCCCGCAGTTTAAACAGTTCTCAAAATGGTTAATAATAGCAGACAACGTTGTTAACCTGTCCTTGGTTTATGAGTACCTACCTCGAACCGCCAGTGAAGAGTGGGGTCACGGTCGGGTGCTGATTACAACTCAAGATAGCAGTGCGATTCCTACAAATGCTCCTCATACTTACCATGAGTCACTCAGTGAAGGAATGCAGCCCGAGGAAGCGGTCGAGCTGCTCTTTATTCTTGACGGCATTCAACACATGTACATGTTATCTTCCTTTAGGCAAAGATTCCTACAGGGAAATAAAATATTCGCTTTTATACACTTGATCAAAAGGAGAGTCGAAACCTTTCACCAATTTAGGCTAGTAGATTTTTTTAACATTTCACGTGACCTTTGGTGGAAATCAAAAGATGCTACATGTTTGATTTCCACTGATTCCTGACCTCAGTTGTTTCCAATACTAAGTCACGAAGTTGTGTTACTACTTTCAATACATCAATTTTACAATTAAAAACAAATAAATGAACTAGAAGACGTGAACAGTTACATTTTTACCTGAAACTAGTAACGTTTAGCGCTTGTAGCTTACGGTAGTAGTAGACTGCTCCATCCAGTTGCTGTTCTAATCAAGTGACCTTCAAAACCCTGCGAATCCAATTAAAACGGCTCCGAATAGTATCGTCAGAGTTCGTGAAAGGGCTTACTAATAGTCCGCACAAAAAGGTCATGAACATTTTGAAAGAGCGAAACAAACTGCATGTAGAGGATAGGCATTTACATGTTAACCGTTTGACTTTGCATCGAGCGTGTTTCTTGATTCCGGATTATGATGGAGTTTACAAGCAACGTTGATGAAACAATGCCACTCTACTCGATACACATACATTACTTCCCTGAGGTATTACCTCGTCTGTTTTGCCACAGTATTTTTTCAATTGCGGTCGCACTCGTCTTTACCGTGGTGCTACATATTTTCACCCGTGGTGTACGCGAGGTGTGAGCAAGTGGCAAAGACGAGGTTTTGCCGCAACCTGATGGGTCCATAGATGTAGTTTCATGCGGTACTGTATCATGTTACAAAATTACACATCTTTTCATCTTAGCTTTTTTAGATTAAAATTTCTCTATTTTTCAGTCCCACTGCACTATTATACAACGGACTATGTCACGCACATTTCAGTTGGTAATTTTTCCGCAGTAAACAAACTGGCGAAGAAAACTCTGCCATTATAACTTGCTCACGAAGTTTTTTAGTCAAAGAACAACAGTTAGAAGTAAGAATGGTTGTAATTGGTTAATGTCTATTCTGCTCTGATGTGACATACAAATTCTCCTTACTGGTGTATATCTATTTCTGTGAGAGGTGGTTGCTTACGAGAGGTGGTTGCTTACGAGAGGTGGTCGCAACCAGAGGTTCAACTGTAATGATATAATTATAGTCTGTATTTTACTGACTGTTTTTCCCTTTTTCCCTCTCAGACCATGGTACATTTCACAAACAGTGGAACTATGCTAGTTGATGACTTAAAGCTGTTTCTTCATGGCCTTCCACCTGATTGCCAAGAAAGTACTTTAAAAGATTTCCTTGAAGGTACACGTTCACACAAATTATTAATAAAACTGTTGGGAGCCTCTTTTCCCCTAAATAAAATGCAGGAGGTATTATGAGGCAAGACGCTAAGACATGGCACAGCCCCTACTCATCTAGACTACCTTTTGGGTTCAGGATCACTGATAAACACTTGTCTAAGAAACTCCAAGAGAAAAGACCAGCTACCAGTGTTGAAAGTAATCGGATATCCTGTCAAGAACTTAAATTTTTTCTAAATGTACTCAGTAATGTATTCTAAAATCATGTTGTTTTCGATTTTTGTTTGTTGTTTGTGTGTGTGTTTGTTTGTGAACCTGAACGTGTAGTTCCACAAAATATCCATACCCAGCCCAAGGAAGGTTAACGGAAATTCCAAGGGGGAGGGGGGTTTTACAAGGCACAATTTTTTAAAGGAAAGTAAATGGCATTTCCGCAGGAGTGGGGGGGTTCAAGCTAAAAAACCTTCCATGGGAGGGGATTGGATATTTTCTGGAACAACACAACACATGTAGATGGAGTAAAAATTGTTATATTGTAATCCCCCTTGATAAACCTACTGTAGGTGCTCTTCGGGAAAACAATGACAAATATGTTTTAAATATGTTTTTTACTACTTTCACAAAACGCTAAATATTTTATCTTTCATAAAGCATTTCTATACTGGGGAGGAAAATAAGTACTCCCCGAGAAGTTTGGTGAGGGTCTACAGCCACTTCTTCAAACCCTAACCCAATTTCAAACCAGAATATGTGATTTTATCTGCAAGTAAAGTACAGGGTACTGCTTTTGTTTGCCAGTGTTTTTCTGATTCTTTTTAGTTAAATGTTTATTACAGGGAACAAAGTCTGCCCAGATCAAAACTTCCGTTTTTTACAAACCAAAAAGAAGGTTTATTTTTTCCTACAAAAAAATTGAATCTTATACCCCTACTACTCTGAGATCTGCATTCAGTTAATTAATACAATTAAATAACACCGAATTTGGTCGATTTACCAGGTGTGTGCGGTTTTCCTGGTGCAGTCACAAAAGTTAGCATTCCCTCTACAAAGGTAACTTCTGACAACTTGAGATGTTTGGTTGTACAATTTATGACACTTAGTTAAGAATTGTTTTTCTACCCATTCCCTGCTTTGTAAAGTTAGCCAATGTTGAAAAAAAAAACACATAAGAGGAAGAAGAAATTTTCCCAATGAGATAATACAATGTTGCATGAGCTTAACCTCTTACCAAGCACCCTGTACAATAAAATGTAGGTTACTCAAATGATAAAATTATGTTCAAATTCCTGCAGTTATACATTATTTTAAATAACTGTAGTAGCATTTATATGGAGATGTAATTTTAGTTAAGTTATTTTGGTGATATTTTGTATCCTCGTAGGGTAAGTAAAAGTACATGCACCCTGGCCTACAGTACATGCATCTGTTAACACCTTAATTCTTTCCTTCCAGACATATGCTTTTGTGACACTTGCTGATGCAGTAGTAGCAAACTCTTTGCTAGGAAATGTAAGTATTCATTACTTAATATCTAGTCTTGTATTAAACTTTATTTGATATTTATTTTTTTGATTATAAATAAGCGTATTGAAATGTAAAGTAACAAATTAAATCTAATGCAAATGAACCAATGTACCAATTGGAACTTAAAATAAGTAGAAACAGCATTGAGCATGCAAACAAAAGTCGTGTCCGATAACCCAGTGCTAGATAAGCGTTTTTCAATTAATATTAAACGAGTGAATTCTCTCTTGCTTGCCTGGAAGGCAAGTGAATTTTTTGGGGAAAATATTTTTAGGACATTCAAGTTACAAATTATGGAGACAGATAATGCTTATAAAATGTTTTTCTGGGGCTTGTGAGAATGAGTTTTGAACTAGTGCCACATAGTTACACCTTGCAAGCACACCATGCAAATATATGGAACTTTAAATTTAACTTTAAATACGTCCATTCATAACACTTTGCCCTAATCTTGTTGACTTGCAGTTCCTGATGCAAATTCAAATTACTTTTTAAATTATTTATTTTATGTTAATTTAATAATCAAGAGGTGATACCTTGAAAAAGCTTTTTCTCTTAATTAATTTGGTCAATATGGTGTAAATATTTGTATAATAATACTTAAATGCATCTATTCCCAAGCCTCACATTTATTTGAAAAATCCTTTGTTTGGAAACTTTGACACAAAGCTTGTGATGTGTGAAGTATTTTTATTCGTATTTATGCATCATTTTATACAACATATGTATATATGTTTGGAAGAATAATATTAATGGTCAATTACCGATTGATTGAAAACAAAATACTTGGGCTCTAATAAATTTAGAGGTACATAGTTCTGTCTGCATCTAAACTGAAACAGTTTGGAATGTGGAAATACAGACAAAAGGTTGTCCAAATTGCAGTTTTCATGGTCCATTCGCCATGGCCGGGTGGACATTTCATCCCTGTTTTCATGCTTAAAAATACTATCTTAATGTTAAATGTGCTCCATCCATTTTGGGTTAAGACAGGGGGATGTTTTGCAGGTCAAAATGAAATTCAGGTTGAAATGATTTTAGCCTCATTTGATGCTCAATTTCCTTTGTCTTCCAACCCTACTTATTCATGATCCATGAGTAATTAGGGTTAAGATTCATTTTAACCTGGTTTTCATTTTGACTTGCAACACATATATTCATGCTTAGTTGTTTCCCATCAACAGACACTACTGTACTGTGATGACAGTGGGCACTTCTACCAAGTGAAGGCCTGTCCTTATGTTAAACGACAATTTAGAAGAAAGGAGGTGAAGTATGATGTACATGTACCACCAAAAGAAAGAATCGATCCCAAACCAGTAAAGTACATGTACACACCTCCAGAACATGTACATCAGTTTACACCTGACTACAGCATGCTTTTGCTCTCTAAACCAAAGAGAAAGAGAAAAAAGGGAGATGATTTAACAGTCTGGTTTGGTGGTGTTGGTTCAGCTTCATTTAAGAAGAGACCAAAGCCAAAGAAGAAGAAGAAGAAAAAGAAACAGGTTTGTCTGGTCAGGTGTTTGGTTATAGTGCACTTGAACTTATGCAGTGGCAGATATTAACATGAAGGGGATACATAACATATCATTTGCTGGGTGGTACAGTAGGTCCGTATAGTGAAAAACTGTAACTGAAGATGAATGCATGTGAGGCAAATAATCGATCTGCAAGACACTGATGAATCCCAATATTTTGCAATAACAGAGTTCAGTAAATTGTTTTATCATTTGATCACCAAGTTTGTTTTCATAGTTTGAGTTACTCTCTGACAGCTCAAGAAAGCGATCTACTTACCATTTTTTCACACAGGAGCGTGTGTACATCTGTTGGTAATTAATCTACGTATGAGCAGAATAGTATAATTTGCAGCGAAACACATTTGTATGGTATTACACATGAGCAGACCAATACATGCTGACCTGTGGTTATTTGCAGGTTTTGTGGTGGACTTTTGGCCAATGAAAAGGAAGAAAAAAATGTCTTGAATGATAATGGGTGTTAGTGAATAATATTATTAGCCAAGGGTGACTTGAAAAAAAAAAAAAAAAAAAACTACTGCCAGTGGTAACCTATTCCTGATCATCAATTATTATCAAACGTGTTTGATAATGTCTAGTGCCTGTCCTAATGGTTACTAGCTAGTGTTTGTTAACTTTCCTTTAGGTGTCAAAGCTGGAGCTTCACAAAAGTGAGTCATTTCAGTTTGGTAATTTATGTTCAGAGAGCAAATGTAATAGTGGCAATGCGGCGGATGCTACATCTATAGCAGGAATAGTTGAACCAGTGCTGCCTGTACAGGAAACCAGCTTAGAATCAGGCAAACAAGAAGAAAATTTTCCTGTGGTGGAAGTTATACACGCAGAGGAGCAGATGGCAGGGGTACATGTAGTTGAACCAGTGCTGCCTGTACAGGAAACCGGCCCAGAATCAGGCAAACAAGAAGAAACTGTTCCTGGGGTGGAAGTTATACCCCCAGAGGATCAGAATGCCACTAAACCAGTAAGCGACAACTGGTAAGATATACTGTACCATTGTGTCATCCTCAAATGGGAATAGAACATTTTACATTTGCGGATTTACTGTACTTTCTGTCAAATTCATGCACATCCATTCACATTCGTGCACATTCAACTAAATATAGAGACAGAAAAAAATGACACTGGCTGTTTTTTTTTTTTTGCAGCTCACAAACTCAGGTCATTATTGAGCATAGCTACCTTGGTCCTCTGTGCTTACAGTTTACTAACCCGCCCTCAGTTGTTGATGTAAAAAGTGAGATTATGGAGAGAACTGGACTTCCAACCAAACACCAAGATCTTTTCTGTAATGGAAAGAAGGTAAGACAGAAGAAAGACTTATTTACTACCTAATAGTTACTTGCTTTCCACTGAAACAGACTTGAAATTTTCAGAAGAAATGTTAATCGTTTAATCCTTAACTTTAACAACACTTTATCTTTTGTAAGAATAAGATAAGATTTACAGGTATACTTATGCTGATTTACATGGACAAGCTAATGATGTGCAATGTCGGTTAGTTCACAAACTTTTAAACTTCTAATAAGAAGGCTATTCAAGGTGCGCTTAGGCAATCGCATTTATTGAGAAGGGTTTCAAGCCTGAACTGCAAAGCAACCTTGTAATTCTTTAGCTTCTAAGTTCCCTAATGTTCCTTTGCCTCTGATGTTTCTTGAATTTTTTTCTACAGCTATGTGACAGTCAAAGTTTAAGACCCCTCATCGATTATAATCAAGACAGTCTTACACTTACACTCTCTACAGGGTCTCTTAAAGGTGGAGGTAAGAATAAACGCAATTCTGGTCGTGAAGTAGGTTATAAGGTTTGCCTTATACGTGAACAAACTCGTCAATCTCTCTGGTCAGTAATACTACTTTTTGTGGTTGATTTTTGTGTGGCTTACAGGAAGCCACACTATGTCATGAGCGGATTTCTTTATTTATTTGTCCACGAGAGTACGAGAGTCAGTCACGTGGTCTTGTGTCCCACGGCGCACTAGTCTGAGTCAGCCATTTCGGTTGTAAGCGTGGTTTCTAGTTTCCCCTGCAATTAGTTTTAAGGTAAGTCGTTCATTTTGAGCTTGGTCTTGAGTTCTGCATCTTTTCATTTCTTTTACGTGTCGAAAATCTAGCTTCGTAATTAAGTACAAATAACGAAACCCGTTTGCAATTGTTGTTTCACTTTCAGATGTTCATGCAAGTCGACAAATCGAGACAACGGGAGTAAATTTCCTAGCGAAAGCTAGGACAGACTTTGCATGTGTCCAGTGCAGGTTCTACAGGAGCCATTGTACCTTTAAAAGCCAATATTCATTGCTTTGAACCGTCAGGAGTTTAAAATGTCTCTATCGGTGACCGCAAATTCAAAGACAGTACCGCTTTAGTTTGAAAACAATATAAATCACAGACGCCTTCTCAAGACTTTCGGAAACAAGAGGGTAATATATTTCATCTCTTTACATTTGGATGGAATTAGTGGAATTACTTGTTTACAAATGTAAGTCACGGAAGAGGTTATTCAACGATCAGTTGACTGTAAAGCCGTCGATTTGCGGAATATATTTTTACCCTTTTGAGTAAGTACGCTTCTTCGCCTCAGTTTGAATATGAACTGTGACCTTTTCTCCTTGTCCAAATTAGATATTCAAAAGTGAAATAAATTACCATATTAGAGTTGATTTGCATTTGTTTACTGTACTTAGAAATCCTAATCACATAGTTCGAAAAGTTAGCTTATTATATTTGGAGATTTAGACAACGATTTCTTTGCTATTTTTTAAATTAACATTGTTGATCATACATTAATGTGATGTATGGATTTGTCTTATTTAAATTTGTTAAGCCACATATACAATCAGTTTTATTTAAAACTGGATTATTGCATAATACAATATGAGTTTTTATTGGCTTGTTAGCCGTAATACTAGTATATCATGCAGGAATTATGCCATGCTCTACAAATATGGTAAGTTTATATGTATAATTCAATTATTAAAAACAATTATTAGATGAGGTTTTTGTGACATCCAGAATAATCAAGTTCGAGGTAAGTGTTATCAGCCAAAGCCGAAGGCAGAGGCTGATAACACTAACCGAGACCTTGATTATTTCGGATATCACAAAAACTGAATGTCATAATTGTTTTATTATGCTTTGTCTGAAAGAAAATAACGACAAACGCATTATCACACCGAACACAGTTTATTTTCGACAAGCCATGTTCTTACTTGAACTTGACACTGCTCTTGGAAATCATGCATTGCGCGCGCAATCTATGGATTATTCACTAATCTGGTAGCAGATTAGTGAATAATCTGTAGGTTGCGCTGTTTCCCAGAATTAACTGTAGGCTTTTAGCCAATGAGAAGACAGATGGCGACTACAATGTATAATAAAAACGATTATTCCACTCCCGCTTGTTGGATATGAAATGATTATAGTCAACTCAATGCTACATGCCTCGTGGGCTATCCATCGTCTCATATCCAACCTGCACTCATGGAATAACCATTAATTATTTGCGGGCTTTATAGGGAAGGCTAGACTTGCCACAAGTCGACCTTTTCTTAATCCTTGACTTATTTATATCCCTCGAGTGAAGCGATAATGCGACGAAGTTGCGAGGGCGAGCGCGAGCGACGTAAGTCGCGAGAGGTCGACTTGTTTCACTTGCAGGAATGTGAATCAGAGCGTAAATTTTTGGCGCGAAAATCAGGATTGACATTTCTCTTTTTTCATGTGCTCCGCGCGCGATCGTCGCGAAAGCAGAAAATGATTTCCATCAAAACGTTTACGATTACTGTTCCTTAACTCAAGTGAATTTATTTGGTGTACAGTGCAGTATGTAGCCAGCAGACAGACTGCAAAAGCTGTTCCGTTGATTAACGCCTCCTGAAAAGACAAAACCGTGTGTAAACCGATCTGGAATTATTTGTTTTAGTCGACCAGAGAACTGCCAGACAAATGCTATAGGCTTATGTAGATCTAGCTTGTACCGACAAGAATCCGAATGAACTAATGAAGACGGAATTAGTCGGGGAGAACTTTTATTGTGTAAAGCACTCTTGATTAAATAACGTTGAGAATCGAAGTCGCAACTAACGGCAGAGAATAAAAGCGCTGTTCCCAAAAGTCCTTCATCGACCGACGAGTGCTTTCAACACGGTGAAGTCGGTAAAATGGCCAATGCAAATTTGCCTCGATGCCCTTTCTTTGTAGAGAAGAAACTTGGTCATTCGCAAACTGCAGGAACGGCTCTGTTCTTCTTGGAGAGGTCCAAACTTAATTCTCTCAAACGATCCGGATCACGCAGGAGCTCAGATCAAGTCCGTAAGTAAACAAACACGTATTGGTCGGGTAGATAGCCTTCCACTGCTTTCCCTGTCCTTCTTTCAAAGAATTGAAATAAGTTGGATAGACCATATTCGATTGCTTCCATAAAATTCATATCCTTAAGTATATCCGAGAACAAAAGCTGAATGAAAAATATTTTTATTGTACTTGAACTCAGCAGACACTAATTTTGTTCTGCGAGTTGTGTCGTTGATCGCGCGCGATGTCATGACGTATAGTCAGTACTTGTTTGCTCATTGGTTAATGCGTATTTACGTCACCGGTGGAAAAATCCACCGGTAAAATTCGGCGCGCTGCAAGTGGGAAAAGTCCTTTCCAACGACGAAACCAACAGGCCAGGGAAGAATTATTGGAAAGGACTTTTAGAAAGTCTAAGGGAAGGCTTTCTTGGGAATCAACTCAGTTTAGAGCTATTGTGGTTATGCTTTGACATGGTGTGAGCTTGTACTTTGTGGTATAAATGGAACTAAAATATTATTGATTGAATGATTGACTGATTGATTGACTGACTGATTGATTGATTGATTGACTGATTGACTGATCGAGTGAGTGATTGATTGATTGATTGAAAGGTACCTACACTCCAGTAACAAATATCTCATCTCATCAGCTAGCACAAAAAATGGCAAATGCTCCCCAATTAACCGATTGCCTACATTTTAAAGGGCTTGCTTTGCAGCATGAAATAATACAATGAATGTATAATACAATGAATCAGTTAATCTTTCGCTGATTTTGCTGACTTTCACAAATAGTGTGCTAAACCCTTGAGAAAAATTCATATTTTTTTTTTTTTTTTAAAGTTTGGTTTGTGATATATTTATCATGGGTTACTATTCTCCAATTTACCACTAAAGCTTTAAATTTAGCTTTCCATTCTCATATTTTACGATTTTACCTTAAGATTTTGCCGTTACAATTCTACGATTCTTCGGCCGATTCTACCATTTTACAAAAACGTGTCATTTCTCTGCACACGTTTAAAGAACGAGGTATATCTATGGTTTGTTTACCTTAAGATTTATATGAAAGTGATGTACCGATTCTGCGATTCTAAGATTTCACCTTAAGATTTTTATGATATTGATTCACCGATTGTACCATTCTTCCGATTCTAGGAATAATCTTATAATCAAGAGACTTGTATAATTTGAAAATCGGAGAATGGTTTAGAGTGTGCATTGGAGAATCAAAGAATCGGAAAAATCGTATGTCGAAATTCATATTTTACTATTCTCCGATTAAGCCATAATCGCACTCTACTGCAAGGCCTATTAATCTTTTTAGATGTGGCTAAATATCATTTAGCAAGGTTAAACTCGAGCTAATGCAGCCAGCTAGCGTGCCCTTCCAGCTAATATCATTTAGGCAAGTTAAATATGAGCTTATGCAGCCAGCGGTTTCCCCGTTTGGGAGTACGTGACCTGTGGGGCGGCCCTCAGGGGTTTTGCAGGGGTTTATGGTTCATTGCATAATTGTTGTAGCGTATTCAGCTGATTGTTACGGATCAGTTGCACTGCTTTGCTCGCGAATCATTGCGGATTCTTGCACCCTCTCCTCCCTCCCGTTTTGTTCTTGGTCAGGGTGAGTATTCTTCAGGCGCGTAGTTTCCACTGAATTTCTTTCAGTGTGACGGTGCTGGTTAGCGGACGCTCATTGGGTGGTTCCTGCTTTCCAGGGTTGCCATGGATACCTCCTAGCTCCTTATGGCTTTGGCACCCCGCTAACCTTTAAGGCACCAGTTTCCAAGCTCATCTATTTGTGATGAGTTTAATTATAAGCTGAAGCAATAAGTTTCAATAATTCGCAAATTAGCAAATACATTTACAATACAACAGCATCTCATTTACCACATCGTAACTACTAGTAAGATAAAACTAAATAATTGGAAGCCCCACACGAGCACACTTTGTGATTCTCTGGAATAGCACCCTATTCTCTAAAATACCTCATATTTTCACCTTCTACTATCGATCACGGACCTTTCGAGTTGAAAATCTCTCATCGTGATAATTCAGTTTTATCCTCATTAAGAGTATAATTTGTAAGCCACACATGTACGCACTGCGGACCGATTTTTTCCATACGTAGATTACTCAACTTTGCCTTGGTCTTCTGGTCATGATTTTAAGGGCTGAGTTTGGGGATGTGCGAGTCAATTCTGTCGATAGATTTGTTGTATTGCTTTTGTACAAAAAAAATCCATCCAACTACCATTAACGCTTCATCTCTATTCAGGATCTCCTAGTACTTATCATTTGCTGCTTTACAATTGGCTAATGCTGTCTAACGCGTGCTGAACTTTACGAAGAGCCGGAATCGCGTCTTCGCCAGCGTCGTGTGAATCCAGCAAATGAACTGCTTCGTCAACCAGTGTTTTAAAGACTGCCTCAGTCGTGTTACGCTTTACAAATGCTTGGTCGAGCATCCTCCTAGTTTTACCGAAATCTAATTTAGCCAGCTCTTGACGATCGACGTCTTGTTTTACGGCCATCTCCTTAGCCAATTTGGCATTTGCATATCGAATGTACTGCTCCATTGCCTCGCTAAACAATCGTTGCAACTCCAATATCCATTCTTCGTTCGCTTCCACTTCGACTAACACTTACCTGGTGGCTCAATAGAGTTACAGCAAAACGAAACCACAACTCAAAATCAACGGTAACCGTTTCAAGAACGCTCATTGCGAAAAGCTGACGATGAAACCTCCGCCATTATAACTTGGTCGCCTATTTTTTAAGTCAACGAACAGCAGGCAGAGCTACGAACGTGAAATTCCTCCTACTGGTGTATATTTATTTCTAACAATAAGAACTGAGACAATTTGTTTCAGTGAGAAAAAAAATACGTTGATGTCGATTTCTTTTTTCATCCCACCTGCCCTCTTACTTCAGTTTGCATCGTTGACCTTGTCTAAAATACATGTGTTACATACATGTGTTAAGGCAATCCGTAAAATCAACAACTGAGTCCACCGCACTTTGTCGCAAAACGTCGAACTTTTACGCGACTCGCGTGACCATTTTTTGGAAAGATTGCCCTGTTTCACTATCCGAGTTTTTCATCAGGAAACAAAGTAGTTCTGAGCGCTTTAACTCGCAGGCCCAGTTCGCAGCTATCTGAGCTTCTTGATTCATAAATATCATAATCGCTGCATACCCAATTTCAAGTCAAGTAAAGGACGAATCATGGTGTTATTGTTAAGAGGGGAGGGAAGGGGAGTACACTGTTTACTGACGGTGTGTTTCTTATTGGAATTGTCAAAAAAACACGAACGAAGAAAGATGAATAAAATTATCCGCAACGTACAAAAGGGGAAACATTTACTTTAGGGAAAACCTTGCTGAAAGTTAAGGTGAAACAAAATGGCCAGGAAAGTTATCAAGCCCACCCCAACCCTGCTCAAAACTTAAATTTTAGAAAAAAGAAAAAGAAAACTCCGTCCCCTCATCCGTCTTCAGTTCGAAGTCAAATTAGTCCTGCAAGTTATGTACCGTATGCGTGACTTAGTTTCATCACGCACATTGAGACGGATACTTCTATGGCGATTCGTCTGGGGGTGATTGACAACTTAACTAAGTTAAGACTGCGTGAACGCCCTGAAGCTCGATCAGAGGATCCTTGCAGCTAAGTTAAACTACTGTTATGCTTTATAATGGTTCTAATATGAAAGACAGGATCAGAAGTACAGTGAATTCTATTAGATCTATACTGAAGATTTTACCGTATTATAGTTGTTCTGGATGTTTGGCAGAAATTCATGGCCAGTTTAATAGTTCAGTGTCGACCACATGTAAAACTAAAAGGGAATTAGAGAAACTTACTAGCTTATATGACTTAGATTTGTTTTCCTTAAATGTAACCTTAGATTATAATTTGAACCCCGTTGATTACTCCTCTAACAGAATAACTAGTCGATATTTCTAGCTTTTAGCTTCTAGCTTTTCTATATTTCATAACAACGTAGTTAGTTTGAATCGTAATCTGGAAAATCTTCAAACTCAACTTTTGCATGAAGTAGATTTTCATTTTAATGTCATCGGAGTTACTGAAACAAAAATCACCAATGTAAATTCACAATTGTGCACCGCACATATACCTGGCTACGTATTTGAATATGTTCCAACACCTCTGGCGTCTGGGGGTGTGGGAATGTTCATTGATGAGTCACTTGATTATCGTGTTTTAGAAAGGACCTCCAATGAAGCTTTTCAGGTATTGTGGGCTGAGTTTCCCTTTGAGAATAAGAAAAATGTTATTTGTGCAATCTTTTATAGACAACACAATTCTCCTGAAATCTTTCAATCATATTTTGATGAGACTATTGAAAAATTTGCGTCCTCTGGGAAATATATTGTGATCATGGGTGATTTCAATATTGACCTTTTAAAATGTGCGTCATCTTCGTATAGTCACGATTTTTTGACTTCCCTTCAAAGTTGTTTTCTCGTTCCCACCATTGACAAACCAACGTGTGTCCGCTCTACCTCCGCCACCCTAATTGACAACATTTTTATCAACAACCCTGATCAAGTTGTGGCTAGCGGAAATATCATCTCTGATATAAGTGATCATTTTTCGCAATTCTGTATTCTGAAGTCTATGAGGGATAAAATTAAGATAAGAAAATTTAACGTGCGGGATTTTTCTAGATTCTCTAGGGACAGTTTTAACGCCGATCTGTCTAATGTGAACTGGAATACTCTCTCAGATAAAAAACCGTGTGACGCGGACAATTTATTTTCTTCTTTTTACAACAAGTTTAACAAATTGATAAATAAACATGTACCTATAAAGACAATTTCAAACCGCAAAGCAAAACAGCTCTCCAAACCATGGATCACCAAAGGCATAAGAATCTCCATTAAAGTTAAAAATAAGTTATATGCGTCTGGTGACACCGCCAACTACAAAATTTATATGAACAAAATTTGTACCTTAACGCGTTTAAGTAAACAGCAATACTATTCTAAATTTTTTAATGATAACCTAACTAATATGAAAAAAACTTGGGAGGGAATAAACAATGTACTTGCTCGTAAATTGAAGAACACAAAACCTATTACTTCTATTAAAGTCCCTACTGATAATGATTCTGTTACCTGTGACCATAATAGAATAGCCAACGTACTTAATGACCATTTCGCTTCTGTTGGACCTAAACTGGCAAATAAGTTACCAACCGTTCAGCGTAATTATTTTGATTTTATGAACAGATCTAACTCTCCCGATTCGTCGTTTGCTTTCAATCTAGTTACCCCAACTGAAGTGGAATTGGAAATTTTGCGCATACCAAATAACAGGTCTCATGGTTTATACTCATGTCCTACCCAACTGTTGAAATACTCGTCAAATGTTGTAAGCAGTACACTTGCGGAAATAACAAATCTTTCTATTTCATCTGGGATGTATCCCACTAAATTAAAAATGGCAAAAATTATTCCTATTTTTAAAGCCGAAGATAACACTAATGCAAACAACTATAGGCCTATTTCTTTGCTGTCTAACTTTAATAGGATCTTCGAAAAACTGGTCTACTCCAGAATGGAATCTTTCATTGAGCAAAATGATATACTTTCTTCATCTCAATATGGCTTCCGCAAAGCGCATTCAACACAGCATGCAATTCTTGACATTGTAAGTACCATACAGGAAAATATGGACAAGCGCTTGTTCTCATGTGGTGTATTCATTGACCTGAAAAAGGCTTTTGATACAGTCGATCATAAAATTCTTTTACACAAGTTAGATCACTATGGTTTTCGTGGTGTTATAAATAAGTGGTTCTCATCTTACTTGGATGGTCGAACTCAAACTACGCAAATTGGCTCTTATATATCTAAAAGGCAAAATACCACTTGTGGTGTACCGCAAGGCTCAGTCCTAGGCCCTTTACTTTTCCTAATTTATGTCAACGATATCCAAGAATCCTCTGACAAACTTAAATTTTTTTTATTTGCTGACGACACGAATGCCGTATATGCTGACAAAAATCTTAAGTCCCTTGAGCCGACTGTAAATGAAGAACTCTGCAAGTTGTTCGAATGGTTAACGGCTAATAACTTAACCTTAAATATTAAAAAGACAAATTTTGTTATCTTTAGACCAGCTCAGAGAAAACTTACTTATCATCCCAAAATTATGATATTCGATAATGATCAACAAAAGAATGTGGCTCTAGAATGTAAAGAATATGTGAGATATCTAGGTGTAATAATTGACAATAATCTTTCTTGGAAACATCATATTGATCATGTAGCTATTAAAATAAGCCGAACTGTAGGATTGATTTGTAAACTACGGCACTTTCTGCCAAGACAAACTCTTTTAACTATTTATAGATCCTTAGTTACTCCTTATTTAACTTATGGTTTGGTGGCCTGGGGCCAAGCATATAAATCACACCTTGAAAAGCTTCTCAAGCTCCAAAAGCGAGCTCTTCGCTTTATTTATTTTTCTGAGCGAAATCAACATACGATTCCTTTATTTATTGATGCCAGTGTTTTACCGTTAAAATTTTTGTATTATGAGCTTTTAGCTAACCTTATGTTTGAAATAAGACACAGAAATGCTCCTGGAAACATTCAAGATCTCTTTCAAGACATTTCTGATATTCATTCTTACAATACTCGATCCTCTGTCTCAAATAATTTTTACACACAAAGTTCTAGACTCTCAATTCAAGTTAATTCATTTTCTAGAATCGGAACACAAATTTGGAATGAAATGCCTATATATTTAAGAAAGCTTCCAAAAAATGTCTTTAAGAGGAAAATAAAACAAATACTTTTTGAAATTCTAGCTTAAGAAGACTGTTATATTGATCTTACAGAAATCGTTCAAAAAGCAAAGCTGAGTTTATTTTCCTCCTAGTATGTATTCATTAATACTCAATAATTTCGCTTTAGTGTATCTGTAGTCTCTCGTCGTAACTGTTGTTAATTATTATTTGTAATATCGTTAGTTTATTAGTTGTCTTTAGTCATCGTTGTCAATTCTAGTCTCTTTAGTTCTCTTGTTACCTTCAGTTGTATTTAGTTGTACCTAGTTGTATATTAATAACTCGTCCAAACATGACCCGCCTAGATTAGCTCAGCTATCCGCGGGCATGTTACAATTGTAATTTTAATTTGATAACAAATAAAATGTATGTATGTATGTATGTATGTATGTATGTCTGTATGTCTGTATGTCTGTATGTCTGTATGTCTGTATGTCTGTATGTCTGTATGTCTGTATGTCTGTATGTCTGTATGTCTGTATGTCTGTATGTCTGTATGTCTGTATGTCTGTATGTCTGTATGTCTGCCTGCCTGCGTAGGAGCATTTATCGTTACAACATGCACCTTTAAGTGAATAAAAGAAAAAAGTATTAAAGAAAAATTGACTTTAAAGCCACAATTAAAACCTGGGTGTATTTCCACTGCAGGACTTTTGACGATGGAGTACACTTCAGAGCAATTGAACTACTTTCGCATTTGTTACATCGCCTTTACTTTGGTTCCCAAAGGACTACGGCAAGTCTTCCAGCAACAATGGGATTTCCGTTACAAACGTACGTTTGGAGAATGGAAGGACACGCCAAAGAATGGGTCAGACTTCTACAATAACGAGTCTAGAACAAGCCATTCGAAGAATAAGCGATCTCTGTCCACCATACAGAACGGTAACACGGCAGAGTGGGACTGTAGCTGTTTGGTTTTCGCGATCCTGTTCTCAGATAGCATTGGAATAACGCTGAGGACCACAATCAGGAAAAAAGTCAATGATCTTCGTAAAGTCCGAAATGACATTGCTCATATCAAGGCGAAACTTACTGATGATGAATTCAGGAGTTATGTCAGAAGGGTGTTGCTAGCGTTCAACTCTTTGAATCTTCCGACCAGTGATATAGAGGCGGTTAAAAACCAGACGAGCTTTCCCACCGCACAAGTAAAGAACTTGATGGAGCAGGTTGAATGTCTTACGGAAGAGATTAATTCCAAAGTTGAGTCTTTTTGTACTCTCACTTTCAAGCCATCTCACCAAATCATCAGACGTTCAAATGACGTCACAAGGATCATGGCAAAAATGCAAGAGCTTGACTATGGAAATAACGGAGCAGTCAGTACCATTTATTTATCAGGAAATCCTGGATGTGGCAAAACTCAACTTGCGCGTCAAATTGGAGAAGAGTTCTTTACAAAAGAATCAGGTGAAAGTGAAGGCTTAACGTTCGTTGCAACCCTGAATGCTGAAACTCTTGAAACGCTAGCTGACTCCTACCTCAGTCAGGCTAAACAGGTGGGAATTACTGAATACGCCTTCACCAAACTGGCTACCGCAGAAGAAGCCAATCCCAAGGAAAGAATTCAACAACTCCGGTGTTTAATTTTCCCGCAGTTTAAACAGTTCTCAAAATGGTTAATAATAGCAGACAACGTTGTTAACCTGTCCTTGGTTTATGAGTACCTACCTCAAACCGCCAGTAAAGAGTGGGGTCACGGTCGGGTGCTGATTACAACTCAAGATAGCAGTGCGATTCCTACAAATACTCCTCATACTTACCATGAGTCACTCAGTGAAGGAATGCAGCCTGAGGACGCAATGGAGCTACTGAAACAAGTATCGGAAATGTCCAATAACGAGAAAGTTCAAAGGGTTGCTGAGGAACTAGACTATCAGCCGCTCTCCTTAGCAGCTGCTGCATGTTACGTGCAATTTGTGAGTCGTTCTTCAACCTATGACTGGTCAAACTTCTTGACAACGCTTGCGGATGTCGAACGTGAAGTAACAGAAGAACGTCTTACTCAAGTGAATCTTGCGTATCCGAAAAAGATGACTGAAGTAATTCAATTGGCAATAGATACAACTTTGAAAAGCGATGAAGTTCTTCGCCAAACATTTCTCTTTTTCTCGGTATGTGATTCGGAACCTGTCCCAATTCAAGCAGCTGTCCAGTTCGTCAATATTCGCACCTCGGGACAGACTGACGAGTTAATCAAAGCAAAGATTTTTAACTCCTCCTTGATTATGCGTTTATACCCTCAAGATGAGGCACCCGGTTATTTTAGAGTGCATAACGTTGTACATCAAGTACTCCGGAAAATGCCACTGATGGAGATTATCGAGAAACATGAGTGTTTATCTGTAGCAGTTCAGGTTTTTCTCTCCCTCATTGAGTCGGAGCAGGATCCTTTACATGAAAGTGGGGACGTTTGCGTAATGCTACGTCGGATTACAACTCATTGCAAAGCGTTGTATGAAATCCTTACAAGCATCTTTCCTGCTGAAGTTGTTTGGGTGAAGGAATTAGCACCCTTCATTTCTCCTGACAATGTCGTTTCGTGGCTTTGTTCAACTGCCACTGTGTTTTGTAAGCTTAGCAATCCATCCAGTGCAATTTTATTTTCAACGTCAGCCTGTGATTTTGTTCAAGATCTAAGTATCACACTCAAGGACGACATAATTAAAGCAAATGTCTTTAATACACATGGGTTAACATTATCAATGATATGCCAGTATAATCCATCAATATGGTACCTTCAGGAGGCTACCAAGATTTATACTGCAAATTACGGTGAGCATCATTGGAAGGTAGCTGGCAGTTATAACAACTTGGGAGGTGTTTATCAAGCTCGTGGACAGTACAATGAAGCCAAAGAATATCACGACAAGGCACTCATCATCAGGAAAGAGATTTTCGGGGAGGAGCATGGTGATGTCGGAACAAGTTATAACAACTTAGGAAATGTTTATCAGGATCTTGGACAGTACAATAAAGCCAAAGAATATCACGAGAAGGCACTGATCATCAAGAAAAAGATTTTCGGAGAGGAGCATGATCAGGTCGCGAGAAGTTATAACAACTTGGGAAGTGTTTATCAAGCTCTTGGACAGTACAATGAAGCAAAAGGATACCACGAGAGAGCAATGATCACCAGGAAAAAGATTTTCGGGGAGGAGCATGACGATGTCGCAACAAGTTATAACAACTTGGGAAGTGTTTATCAAGCTCTTGGACAGTACAGCGAAGCAAAAGAATACCTCAAGAAGGCATTGATCATCAGGAAAAAGATTTTCGGGGAGGAGC
Source organism: Orbicella faveolata (assembly GCF_042242905.1). Classification (NCBI taxonomy): domain Eukaryota; kingdom Metazoa; phylum Cnidaria; class Anthozoa; order Scleractinia; family Merulinidae; genus Orbicella; species Orbicella faveolata. The sequence goes on from NW_028301555.1 coordinate 3,228,632, forward strand.
ATGATCGTGTCGCAACAAGTTGTAACAACTTGGGAAGAGTTTATCAAGCTCTTGGACAGTACAATGAAGCGAAAGAATATCACGAGAAAGCACTGGCTATCAGAAAAACGATTTTCGGCAAGGAACATGCTAAAGTCGCAGGGAGTTATAATAACTTGGGACGTGTTTATCACTGTCTTGAACAGTATAATAAAGCAAAAGAATATAACGAGAAAGCACTGGTCATCAGGAAAGCGATTTTCGGCGAGGAACATGCTAAAATCGCAGCGAGTTATAACAACTTGGGAAGTGTTTATCTAGCTCTTGGACAGTACAATGAAGCCAAAGATTATCAAGAGAAGGCACTGATCATCATGAAAAAGACTTTGGGGGAGGAGCATGATCATGTCGCAACAATTCATAACGACTTGGGAAATGTTTATCAAGCTTTTGGACAGTACAGTGAAGCCAAAAAATATCACGAAAAGGCACTGATCATCAGGAAAAAGATTTTACGCGAGGAACATGCTTATGTCGCAGAAAGCCATAACAACTTGGGAAATGTTTATCAAGCTCTTGGACAGTACAATGAAGCAAAAGAGTACTACGAGAAGGCACTGATCATCAGGAAAAAGATTTTTGGCGAGGAGCATGCTAATGTCGGAGGAAGCTATAACAACTTGGGAAGAGTTAATCAAGCTCTTGGACAGTACAATGAAGCCAAAGAATATTACGAGAACGCACTGATCATCGGGAAAAAGATTTTCGGCGAGGAACGTGCTTATGTCGCAGGAAGTTACAACAACTTGGGAAATTTTTGTCAAGCTCTTGGACAGTACAATGAAGCCAAAAAATATCACGAAAAGGCACTAATCATCAGGAAAAAGATTTTCGGGGAGGAGCACGGTGATATGGGATCAAGTTATGACAACTTGGGAAATCTTTATCAGTCTCTTGGACAGTACGACGAAGCAAAAGAATATCACGAGAAGGCACTGATCATCAGGAAAAGCATTTTCGGCGAGGAACATGCTAATGTCGCAGGAAGCTATAACAACTTGGGAAATGTTTATCAAGCTCTTGGACAGTACAATGAAGTCAAAGAATATCACGAGAAGGCACTGGTCATCAGGAAAAAGATTTTCGGGGAGGAGCATGATGATGTCGGAACAAGTTATAACAACTTGGGAAATCTTTATCAGTCTCTTGGACAGTACAACGAAGCAAAAGAATATCATGAGAAGGCACTGATCATCAGGAAAAAGATTTTCAGGGAGGAGCATGGTGATGTCGGATCAAGTTATGACAACTTGGGAAATCTTTATCAGTCTCTTGGACAGTACGACGAAGCAAAAGAATATCACGAGAAGGCACTGATCATCAGGAAAAGCATTTTCGGCGAGGAACATGCTAATGTCGCAGGAAGCTATAACAACTTGGGAAATGTTTATCAAGCTCTTGGACAGTTCAATGAAGCCAAAGAATATCACGAGAAGGCACTGGTCATCAGGAAAAAGATTTTTGAGGAGGAACGTGCTAATGTCGCAGGAAGCTATGACAACTTGGGAGGTTTTTATCAGTATCTTGGAAATTATAGTGAAGCAAAAGAATACCACTAGAAGGCACTGATCATCAGCAGAAAGATTTTTGGCAAGTTACACGCTGGTGTAGCAAGAAGCTGTTCTATTCTTACAATTTTGAATAGGGATCGTGAGCAAACTCAGATCGTCTACGGCCAAGCGTTACACAGAAATTTTTAAGGCCTGTTTGTTCTCTTGCTCGCTCTTGTATTCCTTTTGTCTCCTGTTTTGTTGTTTTTTGTTTCTAACGTGCTGTTATCTAACACGACAAGGAAGTACGGATGAAAATCCTAATATTGATTTCCTTGCATGGTGTTCACAAGTTTTGTAACTTCATATTGTTCAGTTACTTTACAACTGAAACAAGCTCGCCTCTCCCCCCTCCCTCGCCAGTGAGGGTAAGGGGGATGCACTCTCCAAAGCTTTATTTGGGAAGGCGCCACCCCGAAGTCTAACTCGTTACCTTTTGTATTCCATTTTCGCAGAAAAGGTACCCCTGTAGTATTCCTTTAATTCAAAAAGGTCGCCCTTTCATATCCCCACTGAAGAATGCTGCATCTTGTTCTCTAATCACTGCAGTAAAACGAGAACAAATCATATTCACGCTAGATACAATGAACGCAGACAAGAATCAGGAATAGTCATGTCGTTTATTGATAGCTACACGGGTAAAGTGCAGGAATAATCGCTTTACAAATCAGCGAGGACGCAAAACTACTTACAAACTCTCAAATATCTACAATAGCTTATCTGAAAATTAAAGCAATAGGCAGAGGTAAAGGGATAACGGACACGGGAAAATCAACAGAACGGTAGCGAAAGATGCCGTCAAGTGACCTTGAAACTGCAAAAAACACCTTATAATAACTCACACAATAACTACCAATGTATATGCAACGCATCCGCACTAATGAAGCGTGCATTCCTAAACGTGAGAAAATACATTTTTGTAAACCCTCGACATGAAGTCAATGAACAATACCACGGGAGAACATCAAGCATTACCACAAGATATGTGAATCCAAGAAACATATTATTTTTTCAGTTCACGTTGTGGCGGGAGTGAAGATGACAGATATCCCTACCCTTTCACGTACGTCAACTTGTGAAATTCGTATCCTTTGATATACCTGAAGCCCGAAAAAGGTACCCCTTTAAAGCGGAGCCTCCCAGTATAGACCATTATAGCGAGAATCCCCTTCCCTGGAACTCGACAACGGATATTTATATGAATTTTAACTTTCAACTAGTTAGGATTGATTTTATTGATTTTCACTGGGGGGAGATTTGATCTTAGTAAAACCCTCAGAACAGTATTATTCAGAATATTGGATATAAGTATTGACGTTATGAATTAACAACGTCCGTAAAAGAAAGAAAACAAACGATTCTCTCCCAGTATGGTCCCGAGCTAGCTTGGTTAATTAGGGAGATTAAGCAAACCGCGACAGCGTTACCAAACAAAAGGTTTAACGAGCAGAACTTTGACTGTGCACGTTCGTACAACTCTTTGTACAATACTCTTAGTCATGTTTTGCCAAACACCAATGTGAAATAACCAAGTTCTCCCTGTTTGGACAACGTGAACCACGACAGCTAATTCTTCGTATTTCCTGTTTTGGAGTTAACACTGCCGATACCTATTTAACTTGAACATGTTATTAGACCGATAGGTGAACTGAACAGATCCAAGTAACCTCGAAATTCCAAGACAAAATCTCAATCTCGCTTGCTGAGCTTTTCCTTTAGAGATTGGGACTATAGTAAAATCTAAATGTATTTGTTTTTCAAGACGTTGTCGTCAGCGTCGCCGTCGTCGTTGCTTCAGCTCCCTAACAAGAGATTTATTATACGACTTTCTGTAATTAGAAGTAACCATGTAAGACCAACATTGAATCTGCTAAAGCATTCAAACCATAATTGTTTAAGCCAAGCGGGTTATCTTCGTGCAGACCTTTTCAGCTGCCACGGCGGTACGAAGACTTCAGCGTGAGGCCCCGTTCACAATAGGTTGGAAAAATTTGGAAACGCAGCTTTATTCCCACGGTTAGGCCTACCGTCCACACCAATCCATCACGAAAACGGAGCTTTTCGGAAACGCTCTTCAAACGTGAGGAATTTAAAAACACTGGGTTTTCGTTTCCGTGTGGAGGAAAACATTTTGAAAACGGAGCTTTTCGAAAACGATGCGTTACGATAATCATGTGATTTCCCTGACCCAGTTTTTCTCAAAAACAATCCAAAATGACCGGTGATAATTGCATTTGTAAATTCCTCCAGCGTAGTGTGGAAGGAGGCTCAGTGTGGACGGAAACATTTTGAAAACAGAGGTTTTTGAAAAAGATGACGGTTTGAGCTTTTCTGCCAAACGTGATTGTAGCGTTTTAAATTCCTCCGGCTTAGTGTGGGAGGGGCCTCAGTGTGATCGGAAACATTTTGAAAACAGAGGTTTTTAAGAACGATGACGAGTTGAGCTTTTCTTCCGCATTTGATTGTTGCGTTTTAAAATTCCTCGGGCGTGTGGACAGAAAACATTTGATTCTTTTTCGGAGTGAAAACTCCCTTTTCAAATTTCTCCAGCGTAGTGTAGATGGGGCGTAAGATGTTAGGAGACTGACAAGGAGCACAGAAAAAATAGGCAAAGTGCAATCATTTCTTGTAGGATTGTTTCCGTGGCAACCGTTATAAAGGTCAGATTAGCCAAATCACGGGTAATTGATTTCTTATTACAATGGTCAGTGATTTGGACTTTTGAAATAAGCAAAATAGTTGTTAGTAAAGTTTGACCGCATAATCAGTAGTGTGTGTAAGTTTAGCTGAAGTAACATACAAGGTTAATAAAGTGAAATGTATAGTGTAGTTCTCTCTCAATTCTTGGTGTTGTACACCAGAGACCCTTTGCATAAATGGCGACTAAATTTGAAAATCAATACTTTGTACATCCTTAGCCTCCCACTCATGTTTCCAAAAAAAGGATTTTTCACATGAATGTGAGGCTTAGGATGTATAAGTGTTGTTATTCAAATGTCAGCGCCATTAATGCAAAGGGTCCTTGCGCATGACCGCCGTGGATTTTTAAAGATCCTGAAAATGGACCGATGTTACGCAATATGAATAATTTTTCGTGTCTTGCATATAAACAGAGAACCACTTCCACACATCAAATTTATCGTGCCAAAGTAAACAAATAAGCGGGGTTTCACAAACATCGGTTGCAAAGACATGGAAGTCGGGTGATGGGACCCTAAGCTTGCCAATTTTTTGAAAGAAATGTATGCCAGGAGTCGATGCTTGCCCCATGGCATACATTACTTTGTAAAAACTGAGAAGTTCCCATAGTTTCCAAGGACTCATATTTTCGGGACTTTGCAACGGGTCCTAATGAGCGGCGAGGCTCATTTTTTGTTTGAATGAAAAAAAAAAATCAGAAAAGCGTGACATATGTAAAAAGGTCCATTACACAGGATTGATCTTGACGAGTGCTCTTTCGACATTCCAGGAACCCTGTTCGGCAGAATTATGTTTTTGTTCACGAGTTTGTCACATTTAGCGTGATCCATATCATTCGCAAATGTAAAACAAACAAACAAACAAACAAACAAACAAAAAACAAAAAACAAAAGCTCAACAAAACAATAACCTTTTTACACTCAGTGTAAATTTCAAGAATAATTATTAAAGATATCTTTCATTTTTATTCTTCACAAATAAAAAGATATATATGTACAGTTTATGTCTTGTACAGCATGTTAGAGTAACATGACCTCCTGAAATATAAAAAAACAACAACAAGCTGATTAGAAACAATTCAAGTGTTAGGTCAGTGAACCAACTTCATGCAGGGCTTTTGAGATGCCAGTCTGGTGAAGAACAGAAGCTTAGATCTCAGCTGACCTATAATTTTTACTCCAGTTTTGTAAGTCAAACCTTAGCGATTGAGGAGGGGTGGGACAAATCTCCCCATTCACCTCACACCTCGAATAGCCTTTTGGTTTTACAAGAGAACTGGCTGGCTTGCAACAGTGACTTGGATGTAGGAAAAAAAAACACTGAGAACTCTAGCTCTGAATAATGATCCAAATCTTATTTCTCCTTAAACAATCAATTAACAACTGCCTCGCAAAGTTTAAGTTGGGTGCTTGAGACATCCCTGAGTTTCCATAATCGGCAGCCAGCTGCTAGATGGAGACCGCTCCCACGGCTAGCTATGGCTGGCAAATCCTGGCAACCCAGCCATTAGCTCCCAAGCGGAAGGAAGAAAACCAGGCACCCATCCCACTGATAAAACAGTGAAAAGACAGGGAGGGACAGGGGAGGGAATCAGCCTCTGAGACGAGTCTCCACGCTCAAAAAAACGCTAATGCTCAAGAAAACGCTGACTAAACGCAAACCCACTATAACGCCCTTTAGTCCAAGAACACGTGGAATCCTGACGCATGCGCATACTGAAACACCGCTGACCGGGAAGGTAACACTTGCGCATTTAACTTGTGCATATTGTAATGAGTACAGGTGACGAGAATAAGCAAGATCATCAACAAAGGAATATCGTCTTGATGTGCTATCAAATTCTCAGAACTTCTTTAAAGGAAATGTATGCATGCGAGGAAGGAGAGTTAGAATTTTCGAGCTCAGATTGAACAGGTTTTTATATTTTTGGGTATTTAAATGCCAAATTTCAGCCTGTAGGTTGTTAAATTACTAGGTACTTAGCTGCGGGTTTTCACTGTATTTCTAGCTTTGGAGTGTAAAGAAAAACTCTTACATCATCTTGGCATTTCCCACGTGAGACTCCAGCTCTTTCCGAGTCCTGCTGTAATGGTCCTTGACACATCTAATGTTGTTAGTGAAATCAAGAGAAAACAAAATTAATCAAACTAAGGTTTCTGGTTACCAAATATATCTTTTCGGTGCATTTAGGAATCGAAATTGCACAGCCCATTACCACAGTACACGGCGTCCAATGAAGACAAAAATGTGGAGCTAATGGCGGCTTGAGGACCAGAGACGTGAATTGGTTCTTGATATCACCTTCTGCGCAGTCCTCTTATTAAACAGTTAATTGATTGATTGATTGATTGATTGACTGACTGACTGACTGATTGATTGATTGATTGATTGATTGATTGATTAATTGATTGATTGCTTGCTTACTTGCTTGCTTGCTCGCTTGCTTGCTTGATCACTCGGCGAGTCGATCAATCAGTCGGTCAGTCAATCGATCAAATAAGCAATCAAGCAAGCAAGCAAATGTCCCATAGGAGGTCTGAACAGATATTGCAGAACTGGACATGTCGATCATAAAGCGTTTCCTTTTAATTTCTTTGACGGTGAAATCACAATACAATGGGCCTCTGCTATCAAAATAGCCATCTTCTGAATATTAACTCTTTATGGACGTGTTTAAAGAAATTTATGGGTGTTGGGTCACACGAACCTTTTTCTCTTTCCTTTGGGAGCTGAGACCTTTACCCACAACAGGGGTATTCACCAACTGACAACGATGTTCCTGGTGTCCAAATTTACTTGCCTTTTCTTCAATCTGGCCAGCAGTATCGTGGCAAAATTTACGTATTTTATTTTCTGGAGGCAAATCGCTTTCTTGTTTTCTGGAGTTTGTTTTTCTGTGATAGACACGAGTCCTCGCTGAAGAATTCGTCTCATCACCGGATGAACTACTGTCAAAATCGAATCCCGTTGTCGTAGAAGTCGCAGTGTGAGTAAATCTATCATCATTCTCTGCTCTCTTTGTATTTAAGATGTTGCTTTTCCACCGCGAGGGAATTCTATTGAGTTTTTCTGGCGTAACATGACCTCTCACACTGTGTTCAACACACTTGCCCGGTATCATATCCCCATCCCGTTTGGAGTTATCAGGAAGGCAGCTCTTTGATTTCACTAAACATCGCTCAACTTCGTTGCAGCAAGAAACCGATGCACTTTTTTGTGTAACCTTCACCAGATCTGGCGGATCTTTGCTTTCTAATTTTAACGAATTATTGTTTGAATTTCCAAGTACAGAATTTGTGTGAGCTGGGGAAGCAGACCCGACGATGACAGAGGGTTCTCTTTCCTTCTTCTCTACATTACCGACACACATCCTGTCTTTCTGAGCAACAGATCTTTCATTCCGAGGGTAGGTTGGTGTAGATATGTTCGTTGTATGGGGTCCCTCCATTGCATATCTGGAATTGTCTATCCGCATACTTGCAGAATTCACACTTGTTGCTTGGGAGACGTTCTCCAAGCCATTCTCCTTTGTTTTCTTTGCTAGCAAAGGAGATGAAATTTTCCGACTACTATAAAGCACGGTTGTTCCCATCTTCAATAGTTCAGCTCCAGAAAACTGTTGTCTTTCTATCTCCTCGTCTACACGAGGCTTGGAGACATATTGGGCAGTAGTGAGCAAGATATCTGTGTAGCCGGCGCCAGCTGCATCTAAAACAAAAGAGTTTGCTTAAACGTTAAGCAGTTGAATTTAAAATGCCCATAAAAGGAACGATCATTTCTCCAGTCTCTTCAAAATGTTTTGTTTCACTTTACCGTGTTCACAAATTAGATGAGTTCAACAATGGAAATTTGTAAAACAGTTACTGTTTAAAAAGCCAGTTGTGCTTTCCCCGCTTGGGTGTTTTATTTTTAATTACAGTAGAAACCCACATGCAAGAACCTGTATTTTTTGAAGTCTGACAAAATAGGTTCTTGTACGTATTTTGGGGTAGTTATTAGCAATTTATTTTGGGGTTCTTAATTTCTTTGAAGGAGATATAGTTGTTGATTATCAGAAAAATACGTCAACTTTGGTTTTGTCCTTAAATTTATGGTATTTATTCACAACTGAATAATGTATTTTCTTGTAATATACATTTGCAATCTCAAAGTAGCACTCCTTGGTTAAACTGTCTATCACTTGGGTAAACAGTTTCTCATATTTTTGGGTATTAAAATAGTAAATTTCTGCCAGCAGGTTCTTAACCACTAGGTTCTTAGGTGGGGTTTTTTACTGTAGTGCATCAAAGATTGAAAACATTGATTTCGAAACATTAGCTTTGCAAACTCGCTACAGTGGCTAATATAACTCTTTACCCATAGTTTCCCTCTGTTATCTTCTTGCAATGAAATCTAAAAAAAATACCTACAGTAATTTTACCTGAGACTTTGTCTCCTTGCCATGGCAACAGATAAGCACTTGGAAACTCAGGAGCCAAGAATGGATGCATAGCAGCTTGACAAGGTGTAAGTCGTTTACCTGCAATACGAAATCAACGAATTGTAAATACTGAAGAAAACAACTTCATGTGGTTCTGGTTGAAGCTGACTCTTACCCAGTCATTCCTTTAGAGTTCTATAAAAGCGCGAGGGTTTATGGGAAGGAGGGAAAAGAGGACACCACTGAAAGGTCCTGTTTCCAAGATGGCGGAGAGAGCAAAGGGAGATCTTCCTCTCTCTCCTCTTCTTCCTTCACATAATTCTCTCGGTGCACTCGAGTTTCTCTCAGTCTCCCTCACCTCTTGCCCTTTACGACACCAGTCAAGAGGTGCAAAGCGGTTGCGTCTGAAAGACAGTCTTTGCAGTGATTGTTAGGTCACTTTGATCAGTTGGAAGAACATTTGCCCTAGAACTGCAAATCTCAATGAAAAGTTCTAATCTTCACGGACTAAGACTTTCATTTGTGCTAAGTCTTTGCAGAGCATAGCGCATGTTTGCTAATATCAGTAAACTTACCTGGGTTGTACTGCAGCAATCCAACCAGTAAACTTGCAAAGGCGTAATTCCTTGAGTTGTGAAGTTTCTTCATCAGGTTAGTCACAATGACGAGCTGATGAACTTTTAAAAGTAATGACAAACAATGAATCAGGTAACAAGGATGGTGAAGGTTTGAGGTATCAAGACTGATTTAGAAGGACAAAATTGAAAAATTTCGGGTAAAGTTTGTAACCTGTGCCATTTGTGATAAACATGTACTTAACAAGTTTGGGACAAATTCACAACTTAAAATGTTGGCTCATATCTTGGCTCAAAGAACATATGTGTGCTGATTGGTGAAAAATCGTATTTCTACTTAACAATTAGATTACTTTGTATGAGCTCCAGATTTCTATGAGCAAATAGTCAACGAGGCGTGGGCAAGCTGACTCTCTTTCATAGAAAACGAGAGCAAGTAGTCTAATTGTTTTAGTACACATTCTCCAGATTGAGCACAAAACCTACAACGTTGGGTATTTCTTTAAAGATAGACACGCTGTCCTGGTGGTTACCGTGTTGTAGTCCAGATTCAGCTGTCCAGGTTCGTGGACTAGCCATGGATCATGGTGTCATGTTTTTGCACTCACAGTATCTCTCTCCACTCAGTTATATCAAATATAGGTGCTGTCAAAGTTGTGAGGGAAACCTCACAAAAACGCCGTCGGGTTAAATTGCGGCAGCCTGCGCACAAGACTTTCCATTTCCTCTGATTATCAAGGGCGCGAACAAAACAACATCCACAGTCGCACTTACTGTGTTGCGCGCTCGCTTTTCACAAAGGAAAGAAATTTGGTGGCTCGCTTTTCATAAAGGAAAAAAAAAAGGTTGTGGAGAGACTAATCTGCCATGGAGTAACATGCAATTTAGGGGAGAGGTACTCAAGTCGCCTGCCAGGCCAGCGTTTGACTCCAATTTCTATTGCATAAAGTGACTTAGAATAAAGTTCCTGGTTACTTCATGCAATAGCAACTGGAGTCAAACCCTGGCTTGGCAGGCGGCAGGCCACCTTGGCTTTTAAACCGATTTAACCTAGCCTTAACCTTAACTATTCTACCTTAAACATACCTGGATTGTGGCCAACAAACTCTGACAATTCTTGGAAAAACTTGACAGTCTGGAATGGATTCCTAGGTATGGGATCAAAGACTGAGGTCACCTGCCAAAAACGAGACCAAAAAGATTTTTTGTAGAAAATGAGCAGCATGAAGGTAAATGGAAACAAAATCAAAAGGTTCCATGAAAAGTCTGGTTGGATTTCTCAATAATCAAGTCAAAGCATATTAGAGAAACATTAACATCTGCCATAGCAGGACTTAATGATGTGAAACTACTGTCAATCGGGAATTTTTGTTTTGTTGTTGTCCCATGTTTATTGCATGGGAGGTGCAGGAGCCCACCATGTATTTTGGGACGAGACCCTGCTAGGATATCTCTGCTGAGACCTTGAGCAAAATAATGCTTCTCTTCAAGTACTGCAATGGGACTACTGCACCATCCCATTCTGGGAGAAGTTGAAATACTCAGGACTCGTCTCTCCATGCAGCTTAAACCAGTGAGAAGGGCTGGCTTCATGGGCCACTAGGCTTGAACATAAACCTTTCCCTATGTTAATTGCCTTCAAAGAATCTCATTTCACATCACTGGTGTTTTAGATTAGCAACACCAATTGATAGCCTTCAGGCAAGCTTTCTTGGAAGTGCTTGTCATAACTGCCACATACCTCTTGCAAGATTTCATTTTTATTTCTTCCAAGAAATAAAGGTTTCCCAATGTACAACTGAAAAGCAAGATCCAGATTAGGTCAGTATTAGGACGAGGTTGTAGGCTAAACTATACACTAAGCTCGTGTCTAGTTTGTAAGCCCCCAAACCCCTACTTTGCTGTTCATTCAGCAACTCGTATCATTCGTAACCTCGCTGGCATGCCAAAGTAAAAAGCCAGATAACACTAGAGCCTGTTCGCAAGCTATATTAGGACTTACATGGACCCAAGAGTACGAACATTGGCAAGTAAGTATACAGTATATAAACTGTGGGCCGGCATATTAAAGTACATGCACAATGACTTTGTCAGGAAAGGATCCTTGTGAGGACAGTTTGCTTGCTTTTTTTTGTATTAATAATTTAGAGCGGGTTTTATTTGAGTGCCAAAAATAATCCACAATAAACTCTTTTGGTTTCTTCTCCTGCACTCTGTGACTGGACATACATAATATTTCACACCACTTCCTTATCGGTTCATCTTGCCTGCTCACAGAGCTAGACATATACATTTGTAATAGACATTAATATTGCACGTATTATTATACTACAATGAAAGAAATAAAACATCCAAAATGAAACCCATTCTCAAATTTCAAAATTTAAGAAACTGTTGGTACATAAGCAGTTCAGAAAGAATGATATCGAGTCTAAGGAATTCCAAGTCAAGTCTGGTACACTTACATTGATTTACAGCAGATTTACTACACACGTTGGAAGATAATTGAGGCGTACCTCTGCTAGGATACACCCCAAAGACCAGATGTCGATTTCTGGACCAAATGGAACACCAAACATCACCTGTAAAGAGTCAAACCTTAAGTTACCAGACGTGTAGTATCAGAATGCTCTCCTATGTTTCCTCATATCCCTTCAATAGCAGAATTTGTTCAAAAAATCTTAGGCAATATTTAAAAAAAAAAAATTATGTCAAATTACATCTTAAAATGAAGATTTCCCAGACTGTCACCTACATGTAATATGTGTACAACTTATATAAATTTCACAATGTTCAAGTATGTTTTTCACATAAGCAGTAAGTCAGTTGATCACCTCTGGAGCTCGGTAAAGTAATGTTTGCAGTTCAAACTCATCATAATACAAGGAAACCTGAAAATCAGGAAATACAAATAGAAATTAAAAACGTATTTAAAAATATTGAAATCATACAGTCACGACTTAAAAACATCAAATTATGTGTTAATAAGTATTACATAATTATTAGTATCCTGCTCAGTAAATATGATAAATAATAAGACTGCACTCACTTAATAACCTACAATCAGGCAGTAAGTTTTTTTCTCTCAGGACTGTACTTGATTGCAGGTTAAATTAACATAGTGTGCATCGGAACAGATTATTTATAAGCAAATGATGCGCTGCTCTATAGTAGTGATATGCTTAAGGTTGCTATCACTTAAATTTAGGAAAGTTGGTACTTTGGGAATCATGTGTTTACTTACTGGCCCCAGTTGTTCAAAGGCTGGATAACACCTATCCACTGGATAAATCAGTTGTCCCTCGGGGATAAGTGTTAACAAAACAAACCATGTTATCCACTGGATAGGGATTTATTTGGTGGAGAGCCTCATCCACCTTTCAAACAACCCAGCCCAGAACTTTATGGTAATAGTAATAATTGTGGACGATAACATAGTTTGCTGTACCTCTATATGAACCCAATGTATTGCATTCCCAAAGTCCACGATTTTTATCTTGATTTCCTCGCCTGAAACAGACAAAGATAAAACTGTGTCAGTGAAGGCTTTTATGGCTCAAGATTCACAACTTTAAGGCACAGGAAGTTGGTTGGTAGGCATGAGTAGGTGTGAGAACAATGTCTTCATCCTGAAGGCATGAAACGCATTCCTGCAGTCTCAGAGTGTGCAGGTACAACTTTGCCTCAATATCCTCAACAAAAGGGTGTGTAAATGTAACATTGTTTCTTAATGTTTAATAAACTACTTACAAAATATTAATTTTACTGCAAGTTGTATTTCCACTCCCAGGTACACTCAACTCGTAGATTGAGATTCCCTATTTTATAGAAAGTGAAGAGTCAAAACATTAACTACTGCTGACAAAACAAGGGCAGAAATGTTAATAACAGGGATAAAAGTCTGCCAAAACCTAACCTCAACAATTTCAAGTAACTTAATTATGAAACAAAAACATAAAAAAGACAATTTTCTGCCCTGTACACAGCATAGAGCCAGGTGTCTAAATGGACCATTTTGAATTCTATTGTTTTAAATAGCCATAATAATTATGGAATGATTGGGAGCAAATAAATACTAATTTGCACCCCTGAGCCACCCATAATTATAATACATGTAGCTATTTGAAACAATAGAATTCAAAACGGCCGCTGTATCGCCAAAAAGGTCCATTGACAACCGCAAGTGTATTGTCATTCAGTTGTACATGTGGCCAATGAGAACATTAGCTTGCACTTGCCGTCTTGAGCAGTTGTCAGTATTGTCTATGTTCAAAGCCTCCATAATTCACCTTTTTAGGAATCCAAGGGCTTGTAAAAGCTGTAATACGACATGCACATAGAGACAGTAGTGTTAAAATGCGTGAGGATCTTCTTATTGAGATGTAAAACTACATGTGCACAACACATAATATGCATGTTGGTATTAGACTATTAATAATAATATAATACCATATAGATCTGAGAATGTGACATGGCAGCACAGAGATAAGAGATTTCACATCTTTGAATGCTGAAAAATATTTCACGAGTGAGCACAGCAAATGATTGAAATATTTTTCAACGGCATTATGCTGTTGTATTTATTGTCTAAAGACCAACAAAATACGAAACCAAATGTTTCACTTTTGCTGTGAAAGGGGTGATTTAATATGTACTGCAGCATTAAGCAAATATGATTTTTCACGTGAGAAGATAACATAGTAATTAACATACATGTTATTTCACGTGTGAAGCTAAAGCAAGCTCACCTGGTATTTCATTAGTGTTTATACAATAAAAGTGATAATCAACTTGTAATCAGTAGTAGATCCAAAGGTTCTCAAAAGGAGGAGGTATTTAAGGAATGCCAAAAACATTCTACAGAGTGAAGGTCTGTACAGTCTTTTCTTTCTCCTATATCGGGGAGGGGGGTAATTAAAATAAAAGTATTCTTAATCTTACTGCTGTTTATCACTTCACAGTGTAAAATAATACTCACTTGTAACATTATTTTTCTGATCACTTTCAAATTTGCCTCCTATTGGTAAAAATAATTTATTTTAATTAACACTTTATCATGTTTATGACAAGTTGAGAAGTATTGTGTCATTTCATCTCTTACATTACTTCAATCTGTAATTTGAATTTCCGTCAAAAAACTTTCCCACGACAAGTGAGAAGGACAGAATTCACTGACCCAATAGCAAAACCACTTAAGCCCTCAGGGTTACTGGAGATGACTTTCTTTGCTGTCATGATAAGCTCAAAGCAAATAGCACAGAAAGAGTTTTCATTATGAGTTGGAGCAAGTGTAAGTTGTAATTACATTTCTGAGTTAGAAATGAGATGACCAAGCCTACAGAAATATGAATAACATACTGTAATTGCATGATTATCACGGACGTGTAATGTACACTCAGATCATTAATTTTATTATATTTATTGCAACTCTTATGAACACAGAGGGAAGGTGTACTGCAAGTCTGAAAAAATATAATTCCTCATTTTCCCACAATCAGTGCATTTCCCATGAATATGTCATATTTTTAAGAAAATTGAAATCTATTTTATTGTGTTTACATGTCGATTAATTAAATATAATTTTTTTCTAAATTATACAATCTCAAATTTCTTACCTCACCTTCAAACTGACATTTCTGCAAATTAAAACTCTGGAAAAGTCTTGATCACTCAATGTTCCAATAATATAATTATGCTATGAAGATGCAACATGATCTGTTAATACTGTACTGTACCTGAAACAAAAAGGCCTGCAACTTACCTCAAAGTATTGATGGAGAGGTCTTGGACGTAGCAACTCAAACACCAAACAATAGCGACTCTCAAAGCAGAAAACATTCTGAAAGTCCAAAATAATATTATTTGGTGTTTGTCAGTCAGTGAAAAGTGTTTTTAATTAATAATTACAATTTTCTTCACAATTAATACAGTACAGTCACTATATCAGTGCACACTACCATAAAAGAGGAGAAAAAAACACATCTCTCAACATTCTCTCAGATAATGCGATGGAGAAGACACGAACCTTGATAGTGAGGCTGAGATTAATTCACTTTCATGGTCATCACCTTTGTCTTGGATTCCTGTTCCAGCAAAGCTGTCAATTTGATGTCATCTACTCCAGAGTAAAACACTCTGTTCCCTGTCATTGTTGTGTCCTCTGCACTTAAAAGAAACATTTTGAAACAAAAATACTGTACATCTGTGACTTACATTTACAACTGGGCAGTTCTGGAGACACAAAGGATATCTGCCTTATTCAGCTGCTGAATGCAATCTGCCTCCTGCAGTTAAAAAAGTGAAAATTGATAGCGAAAACTAATCCATTTCGAGCAGATTTTCAGTATGCACACATGTTAAATGCTAAATAAAGTTGCTTGCCCTTGACACTACTTTATTCTCGACTGCTTTCATGGGCAACTGACCAAAATCACGAATGCATGCATGTGTGGTGTAGGCATGCATTTAGGTGGAATTAAAATTAATTTATCATGTAGAAAACTATTCAAGCCATTAACCTTCTAGTTCTCACATTACACTTGACATGTTTGTTCGACATGAATAGAACAAGAGATTACTAGTGAGTCACATACAGTATCTCACATTTGATCAAACATTTGGTTATGTGTACATTGAGCAGTTGTCTTTGACATGCATGTTAGGCTTAAATTGTGAGCACTGTGTTCCATAACAAATGATTTTGGGATTCTTGAGAGAGACGAGACACATCTTGAGAGAAACAAGACATGTCTTGCAACAAACAAGATGCATCTTGCAAAATGTGATGTGAGGTGGTAACTAACTTTTGAGCAGTACCATACCTGTATTTGGCTCTCATAACAATAATTAGGAAGAAACATGTACATACTACTGTAGTTATAAATTAAACACGCACATTTGATTTTGAGTGGTACACGGTATATCATAGAATATCCTATGAGTCACTTGTCTCTTCTTGTATACACATGCGCCTTTAGGCAAGTGTGTAAAGTTCATATTGTATTGCATATTACAGGTTGAACAGCAAACAAGGATGAAGCTGTAGGCTTCAAAAGGAGGCTAAAATACCTATTTTGTTCATGAAGCATTGCAAATTGAAAAAGAGAAAGAATATTTATTATGATAAAACTCAGAGCACTTAACGTATGCACAGTACCTGATGATTACAATTTTCAGCAATTAGCGAATGTGGATGTTTTTTTCATATTGTATTGCATACCACACATGTACATGTACAGGTTGAACAGTAAACAAGGATGAAGCTGTTTACTATTTTCTCACTTCTGCAGCAACCAGGATTGAAGATTGTCCTTGTCCAATAACTTGAACAAATTTGTACCTTCCAGCAAACAAAGGAACTAACAAAACCACACAGAAATATGACTTGTGAGAAGCAGTCATTAACAATTTCAACTGCTCAAAAGATCATTACAGTTCTAGATTGAAGTGAGCAATACACTAGCGTAAGGTCTTTATTAGCCTGGAATCATACATTATTAATACATTATTAAATTATAGGGGCCTTAAGATACACTGTAGTCATACATAAGAGTATGTACAAGATGAGAGGTACGAGTAAAAGTGTTCAGTCTAGCTACACAGTCATGTATGTTATTAGAATCCTGACATGAATTCCTTCCTATTGCTGGTATAAAAACAAAGCTATTTAATATTAGATTTTATCAATAAAAAATTATTAAAGGATACAGTTACGTACACTGTACATCATGTACATGTACTCTACTTGTGGGAGGTGCGGTGGACTAATGGTTAGTATGCTCGTCTCCAGATCGAGCGGTCCAGGTTCAAGCCCTGCACATTGCTCAGCACTGTATCTTGAGCAAAATACTTTACTCTCATAGTGCCTCTCTCCACCCAGGTGTATAAATGGGCACTCATGAACTTAATGGTAGGGGTAACCCTGTGATGGACTAGCATCCCATCCAGGGGGGAGTAGAAATACTCCTAGCCGCTTCATGCTACAGAAACCGGGATAAGCTCCGGCCTGATGGGCCACTTGGCTCGTATGCAGACTTAACCTACCTACCTAGTGAACCGCGAAAGTAACGCTTCCCCTGAACGTAGCAGCCCACCCAAAAGCAATGGCCCTTTCAAGAAGTCACTACAGTAAAAGAAAAAATCTCGGTCCTTGAGCACTGGTCACGTGGATGGAGGACTGAACATTTACTTGAAAAGCTATCTGTGATTTTATGATTTTGAATATGCCTGAATTTTTTTTCACACTATGATTTATATGCTGTATTTGCCTAGTAGCAGAGTCAAATGATATATAATGTAGGGTAATCAGTTGAACATTACTTTTGGAATTCTATGGTATATGACATTGCATAACAGCGTAAATATTTAAGCAGTAGACCACAAGTTTTTATGGTCTATGGGCTGATGAACCATGCGGGATGTTGGAAGAACACGAGAAGAATTTGTAAATCATGAGCCGCAGGCGAGTGATCTGCGAATTCTTCTCGTGTTCTTCCAACATCCCAAGTGGTTTATCATGCCTCTAAACCAGAAAAACTTGTGGTCTATTGCTTTTATATAATAATTCAGAAGACATGTGAAATTTTCCATGAGTTTACTGGCACAATAAACCATAGCTGATTGACCAATCAAAGCGCGCGCATTCATTTAATTATTATATAAAATAGTTTGAATGGGAATGTAATAATCGTATGTCACAATGCAAAATATGAGAAAGAAATTGAATAAAAACGACTTGCATGTACCTCGACTCTTCTGTGTGTTACTTTCGTCTCCATGCCGTTTTGGGGCCGTTTCAAAACAATTCCAGCGACTTTCAGTTTCATCGTTCTCCTCTGTTACGCTGTTATGCGATGTAATAGCATATAAATGTTCACGGCTCCCAAAGAGAGCGAGCCTGGGATACCTGTGAACAAATTAGGGTAAAAATTAGACTGCTGGCAATCTGTTTTTCTCTCGAAATTCAGCAGGGGTATGAGGCAAGATGCTTTAGCTTAAAGGGGAAAGGGACGAGAATGGGCACGGCGTTCTTCCCTACTTGGCCATACTGCCCTTGTCTCTCCTCCTTCCCTACTCAGCCACGTTTTCCATTTGCGATGGCTTAACACTCATCTAAGTGGCCCTTAAGGAAACGAGCATTGCGGAACGGAAAGTGTGAAGTCAGAAAGCTCCACTTAATTATAAATAGGTGAACTACATAAAGATCGTGTTCATGAAAAATAGTGACTTGGGTATTTATGAGTGTTCTCCAAAAGTGTACTTGTGCTATCCAATTGCATGTTGTTGTTCATCTGTTGAGAACGCAAAAGTCAGCTGAAACGTTTATATAAAAAACACTAAAACAGTCCCTCTAGAAGAAAACGCTAATTTAATAAGCGATGCATTAGGTTGAACTAGCGATATTCTCCTACCGTAGGTCCTGAGAACTGAAGTCCATTTTAAACTTGTCCGCAGTGTTCCGGTTTGGTTTTATGCACCTATCAATGTCAAGCCTTGGTGGTGATGGGGGATGGGGGGGGGGGGGTGGGGGGGGGGGTATCGAGCAACCCACGAGAATTTGACTGTGACTGTGACCTTTTCCCCAGGGTAGGGATTTTGAACGGACATCATGTCCCCAGGGTGGGGAATTTTGGTATGGCCGCCATCTTGGATAATGGGGAGAGTCTGGAAATGAGGCGCCATTTTGGAAAATACCCAGACGGCATTTGGATGACTTTCCCGCGTTCGTGAGCAATGAATGGCTGATCGAAAGGTGAGTGAAAAGGTGTTTCTTTGCTTTCTAAGCCAAAAATTTTCAATTTTAATGCCCGTAGCTATAGATTTAATATTGATCTTTCAATCTTCCGGGAATAGACTGTTTTTCTATCGGATTTTGAAGGAAATACTTGTGCAAAACTGACCTGCCCGTTTAAGCGTGATTGCACTGTAGATATAAATTACTTCAAAGAAAGTGCGACGTACGGATTTTTATTCACGAATTGCAAAACTCATTCGTTCGCTGTGCTCACTCGTTCGTTTTCCAAAGTTTTGCAACGAGTGAATAAAAATCTGTACAAGGCACTTTCTATGCTGTAATTTGTTTATTGTATATATAGCGAGAATTAAACATATCCTTTAAGGTAATTCCTCTGAAACAAAAGTGACAATAGATTTTTGTTCAAACTTTGTCCACTGAATATTTGTCATATGATAACTTCAATTTTGAAGTAAAAAAGGGGGTGCCCATGCTCATTAAGGAGCATTGAGGCATTGAAAATGCCACATTTTGGTATTATTTAATGCTTATTATAAAAACACATTCCCAGTAATTGTAAAATCTTTGTGAGCCCAGACTCATAAGAACACGCATTAAACTACAGTCAATACATTGTTTCGGACACAAATAAACATTTTAACTTTGATTCAGGCAGAAAGCTAAATCCTTGATTAAAAATTTGAATCAAATTTCTTGACTTGGTTACCGACTACAAAATAGAAAAGATCACAGTGTATCTGCTTTTTTCTTATTTATTCAGTTTTCAGCAATAGAAATTAGATCAGTCTTTTCTCATGCAAAGCTTATGATTAGTTGATTACAATGACTGGAAAAACAATTGGGGTGCCCGTGCTCGTTGGTGAGCTAGAGCCATTTTTCAACTGACAGAGCTCAATATCAAGGCAAATCCGTCATGTTTTCAATATGCACGTGCATGAGCGCGTGCTAATGACGCCATAAATTATGCGCAGTATGGATGTGCGATGCAATTGTGAGGAATGACCTTAAATCAGTTTTATTTTTCCCAATACCTGCCATAAACTAATTAACATGCCAGAATGCAAAGCATTCAAGACTGATCTGAATGACTGAGCATAAGAAAAAACAAATCCGTTTTCCAGTCCAGCAACAGGCTACCAAAGATCCTTCACAAGCTTAAATACAATACGGAAGAATTCGTAAATACAAAATGTGGAATGTTTTCACTTGTCCATAATCACTGTCAAAGACAAATTTGGACTCTGTTGATGTACACTGTTTAAATTTGAATGTTCCTTGAATGTTGATGGCTTCCTGATGCCAAATTTACTTTCTTGGTTTCTTGGTTGTCCATTGATTCTGAAGCTGGAGTGCTAGCTATCAAGATGTTGAATATATTCCGCTACTGTTTTTCCGAAAGTGAACTACAACTGGAAGCTGAAGCCATGTTTTCGAAAAGGAAACTTCAAGCGGGCGCTGATTTGAAGACTGCGCTTCTCAGAAGCCATGTGAGTGCTTCGCTCTGATTGGCTAAATGGTTCTACTCTTGATGATGATTGGTTATATTTTCAGTGTTTCCGCCAGAACGCGGCATTGCGGGAATCCCGCGTTACAATCAGAGATGGCCCCCAGAAAAACGAAACAAGGGCCAATTTGGCCCTTTTCTTTTACAAGACTGCGCAGGCTTAACACAGGCATAAATTATATTTTAAAAGCCATCCCAGGGCTTGAAATTGTGATCGATACGGTCGTCAATGCAACAAGCATTTCACCCTTGGCGACCAAAAATTCTGGTTTAGTTGCCATAATACGGCATAATGGCGACTGCATTTTTCTGTGTTGACAATCAATAACGATTATTTTGTCACACATTATGTCCTAGAAAAATCATATTGAGAGATCTTTGCTTCTAAAACATTCAAGTCAATCTGTCCTTTTGCTTTGCTGTATTGATTCTCTCATATCGGAAAACTTCCAAATGGCTGCCCGTGTTTGAAATCGCTGTATAATGCATTGCAAACCTTTGATCATTGCCTACGTCATGTAGGCCTAAGGATTGTTCTCTTGTAATGCACAGATCCTTCATACTAGTATCTGATTCAAAAGAAACTTTATTGAGTAGAAACCCTTCAAAAAGCACTTACTATTAAATTTTATCATAGATCCTAATAAGCTACTTTACTTTCCTTGGTACCCTGATGCATTTTTCCCTTCTGTAGCTTTCAATTTAGTGGCCCCTTTCCTAAAAAATTGGCCCCTAAAAAAGATCTTCAGGGGCCACTTTGACCCTCAAGTGAAATTTTCTGGCTGAAACACTGTATTTTGCATATGTGAAGAATGCTGTATGCGAAGCTGATTGGACGTATCGCATTTTTCACACATGAAAATATAGCACATGTAGAATTCTATTTGCAAGGGTTATTGCCTAAAATTCTCGCTATATATACAATAAAAATGTTTATTGAGTCTTTGGTATGTCATTTATTGCTTTCTTCTTGTGTGCAACAAGGACTGAAGGGTATATGACTGCCTTCCCTTGCCCCAGGGTGGGGGATTTTGATATTTTTGACAATTATTTTTTGCCTGGGGGTGGGGATTTTGATAATATTTTTTAGAAAATGTCAAAATCCCCACCTTATGCCCGACCCCCCCTCCCCCGACTTGACATTGATAGGTGCATTACATGTATTCCATATGTATTCAGCAAGACCTTTGATTTAGACCTTCTTGCAATTGGCACTCTCTTAACCATCAGTTGAGTTTTCTTGATGCCTATTCCTTACCATTTTGAACTCTTTAAATATGTTTTGGTTCTACTGTAAGTACAGAATTTTGCCATCTAGAAGAAAACCAAGACAGATGAAGCCAATCAAAAAATTTCTTCCCCCGATCCCCTAGAATAGGCAAAGGATCAGAACACAGTAGGTACCAAAGAAATCTCTGGGGAGTGAGAAAGAGGTAATTTCTCGGTATTTTGAAAGGGTCACTTGCCTACTGTACCCTGCAAGGGAGTTCATATGTACCCTGAGCTACCCCTTCATAAAGTTAACAGGGTTAACAGTGAAAAGTTTAACAAACTTCCGTTAACTAAAGGTCTTTTAGTATGTCATCATAGTGTGTCCAGCTGACGAAAATATTGACATCTGAAGGATTTGTTTTCGATCAGGAACTAGCATTTCACTTACTTGAAAGACATTTCCCAATATTCTAACCCCAATAGTACTCCATCCTACAGACTTTGCACTAGGAACTGGCTGCTAGCAGTCTGAGGGTGTCAATGGGGTATAGCCCTAGTCAGTAAACAGCTAAATATAAGCCATTTAGTCAGTAAACTGTTCAAAATAATGTCAGTCAGGAAACAGTAAAAATGGAGATTAGTCTGGCAGTTAATTTGCATGATTTTATGATTTTTATGAGCTTTGGATGACCTTTGTTTGCAAAGTAAGTCATGACTGCGACAAAGTCAGTTTTGGAATTATTGAAAATGAGGTAATATTCCTCAAACACTGTCCTTCGATCAGGAAGATCTGGTGACCCAAGGGGGAGACTGCTAAATTATCAGAGAGATTTGGCCAAGAGGATTTAATCACTGATAAATTACTGCCTAAAATTGTAGTTTACTAAGTGCATTGCTACCAGTTACTACAGTTTGCTACTAACAGGCATATTTCAGACGATGAAGTGATGGACTGAACTGATCCAAGCTGATTCATTGGTGAAATCACTAATAAAATTATCAAAGAAGTGTAACAAAGACTAATTCAGCCACATGCCATGAAAGGTGCCTAGAATATTAGCAACTAGTAATGGACAAGTACATTGAAATAATGCATCAATAGGGATAGACGAAGGTGCAAGTAACAAAATGCTTTTTTTTTGTACAAGAGAAAAGGGAAGTTTTGGGGGCTCCCCAGTTGAGCTGGTTACAGACCCAAGTAAGAGGAATCTCCATGAAATCATTGAAGCCAAGAATATCATTGTTATGGATGGTGAGACCCTGAAAGATTGCCTTATAGTATCAATATGCAAAATGTTTGATACTGGTTTAAAGGTAAACACGAGTCATATTTACTTCAGTTTATGAAGTGCAATGTACAACAACTACTCTTTGTTGTGAACGGACTTGGAATGTCCTGGCTATAAATTGGAATTAACTGAGAATTTTTAATGAGCAAATTGCCTTGGACATAGAATGGTGGAAGGAGATGCTAAAGAATATTGAACAATTTATGATACATATATCATAATTATATGAACTGGCTTACCTAATGCTTAGAGATGGCCTTACAAGACGTGATTATTGCTAAAGCCAGAATAAATAATGTATATCAAAGTTCCAATAAGTTTGTCCAGCATTTAATATCAGAGAATCCAGCTACTTCCAGTTTTTCTCTGGTAATGTTGAGTGAATATTTCAAAATAGTTCAAAACATTTGGGAATCTATAAGATCATACAATGTAGGAAATTCTCAATGAGGTCAAATTCAATTGTACGTTTATGTTATTAGCAAATTATACACCAGACCATGTGTCCTTCTATGTTACACCCTGTGCCAGAAAATAGAACATGAAGCCACATAATGCACAATTTCAGTACGGTGGAAATCACCAAATATTTAATTGCCACTGATGAACAATATCATGTATTCTGTTTACATTCACTACCAAATGACAAATTAAACATTACGTGTCAGGAATTATTAGATAACTAATTTTTCTGCCAGTTTACAAGCAAATAGCTCACTATCCAGGGTTGATTAACAACTCTACACAACCTTAGTGGAGTTACACCATCAAATATATGCCATCCATTTATTCTCCTAATAGCCATTTCAGCTTGTATTCTTACATTTACAGTTCTGGTTCATGGTTGAAAAACAGTCTTCCTTAGAAAATTAGTAAAGTTATCGTCAGCTCTGGTTTACTTGGTCGCATAGAAGGGACGAAGATTATAACCTTCTTGCTTGCCAGTAAATGCTGTCAATCAAATCCCTGACATTGGGGAAATTCCTACAAGGCCTTAAGAGTGCCTGCCTGTAAAAATCAGACAAATTCTTAATTTCGCGGCAAGGGTCGAAAATTCGATTTCACTCATATTCTTATGGTAGATAGGCTAGGGCATGACAAAAACTACTGGATAGTTTTTTTGGCAAAATATCCTTTTATTTCAAAGAAATATGCAAATTACCAACTTCCGTCAAAATCGTCATTTGACTCACCATTTTATTAAGCAAGTTTGAGAGCCTCGCATGCAAACCACATCATTCTTCCGTCTTTAAAACACTCAAATATTTTTGTGCAATGTTTAATTGTGTACTGGGTTGGTTTTAGGGAATGTTGCGTTGTCTTTTTGGATGCAAAATAATCAAATTTCGAAGACATGTATTTCATTCACTTAAAAGTACTTCGTGAACATAATTGATTTTCACCAAGTGCGAAACGTTCAAATGGATTAAGCTTCTGGTGGTTGAATCGCAGAAGGATGATCTACAGATTCCTGTAAAAATTTCTTTGGGCAAATGATTGTGAGCGACGCGAGAGCTTTTCAAAGTACGTCAAAAATGCAAATATTTGACCATCCGTCGTCAATTTACGGGTTAGACGTATATTTTAGCATGCGCCACATGACTTGACCTATAATAAGTTGAAATAGACACAGAGCTGATAATTTCGAAATGTTCTAACCTTATTTGTTGCAAAAGGCAGGTCCAAAGCCGATTTGACGTGTTTCTAGTCGATCTCTCACCATTCGTCGCATATAAAGCAGAAGTTTGCTTTTGTTTACACAAGGTTAACGTCGCCAACTGTCAACCTATTATTGGTCGAATACCATGAATATGTAACCATCTTTCTGCGCATATGAACATCACTGCATCTAAGTCAAAAACGGCTGAGTCATTTGTAGATAGTTGCTTGCTTTGCACTGCGCCAAAATAATACGTTTGATCGATTGCTGACCATTGCTGATAAGTATGTCGGCACAGCACAATCTTACAGCCGTTATTTGTTCGTCACGCAATGCTGTCACGGCATATGCTGCACATTTTGATCTATTTTGTATAGAGCACTCTCAGGATAAATGAAACAATTTAATCATTGTTCATCTGTTTGTTCATATATATAATAATATGTGTATATTTATATAATCGTATTCTATAGTGTACGTGGCCTCGGTCCAAATCACGTTTGTTGTACATTTTGACGTTTCAGACAACAGCTGATAAAGCTAGTGCCTGTATTCATGGTATTCGACCAATAACAGGTTGACAGTTGGCGACGTTAACCTTTTGTAAACAAAAGCAAACTTCTGCTTTATGTGCGACGAATGGTGAGAGATCGACTAGAAACACGTCAAATCGGCTTTGGACCTGCCTTTTGCAACAAATAAGGTTAGAACATTTCGAAATTATCAGCTCTGTGTCTATTTCAACTTATTATAGGTCAAGTCATGTGGCGTAAGCTAAAATATACGTCTAACCCGTAAATTGAAATTTGACGACGGATGGTCAAATATTTGCATTTTTGACGTACTTTGAAAAGCTCTCGCGTCGCTCACAATCATTTGCCCAAAGAAATTTTTACAGGAATCTGTAGATCATCCTTCTGCGATTCAACCACCAGAAGCTTAATCCATTTGAACGTTTCGCACTTGGTGAAAATCAATTATGTTCACGAAGTACTTTTAAGTGAATGAAATACATGTCTTCGAAATTTGATTATTTTGCATCCAAAAAGACAACGCAACATTCCCTAAAACCAACCCAGTACACAATTAAACATTGCACAAAAATATTTGAGTGTTTTAAAGACGGAAGAATGATGTGGTTTGCATGCGAGGCTCTCAAACTTGCTTAATAAAATGGTGAGTCAAATGACGATTTTGACGGAAGTTGGTAATTTGCATATTTCTTTGAAATAAAAGGATATTTTGCCAAAAAAACTATCCAGTAGTTTTTGTCATGCCCTAGCCTATCTACCATAAGAATATGAGTGAAATCGAATTTTCGACCCTTGCCGCGAAATTAAGAATTTGTCTGATTTTTACAGGCAGGCACTCTTAAGGCCTTGTAGGAATTTCCCCAATGTCAGGGATTTGATTGACAGCATTTACTGGCAAGCAAGAAGGTTATAATCTTCGTCCCTTCTATGCGACCAAGTAAACCAGAGCTGACGATAACTTTACTAATTTTCTAAGGAAGACTGTTTTTCAACCATGAACCAGAACTGTAAATGTAAGAATACAAGCTGAAATGGCTATTAGGAGAATAAATGGATGGCATATATTTGATGGTGTAACTCCACTAAGGTTGTGTAGAGTTGTTAATCAACCCTGGATAGTGAGCTATTTGCTTGTAAACTGGCAGAAAAATTAGTTATCTAATAATTCCTGACACGTAATGTTTAATTTGTCATTTGGTAGTGAATGTAAACAGAATACATGATATTGTTCATCAGTGGCAATTAAATATTTGGTGATTTCCACCGTACTGAAATTGTGCATTATGTGGCTTCATGTTCTATTTTCTGGCACAGGGTGTAACATAGAAGGACACATGGTCTGGTGTATAATTTGCTAATAACATAAACGTACAATTGAATTTGACCTCATTGAGAATTTCCTACATTGTATGATCTTATAGATTCCCAAATGTTTTGAACTATTTTGAAATATTCACTCAACATTACCAGAGAAAAACTGGAAGTAGCTGGATTCTCTGATATTAA
Organism: Orbicella faveolata; assembly: GCF_042242905.1. Classification (NCBI taxonomy): domain Eukaryota; kingdom Metazoa; phylum Cnidaria; class Anthozoa; order Scleractinia; family Merulinidae; genus Orbicella; species Orbicella faveolata. The sequence continues at coordinate 3,255,374 of NW_028301555.1, forward strand.
ATGCTGGACAAACTTATTGGAACTTTGATATACATTATTTATTCTGGCTTTAGCAATAATCACGTCTTGTAAGGCCATCTCTAAGCATTAGGTAAGCCAGTTCATATAATTATGATATATGTATCATAAATTGTTCAATATTCTTTAGCATCTCCTTCCACCATTCTATGTCCAAGGCAATTTGCTCATTAAAAATTCTCAGTTAATTCCAATTTATAGCCAGGACATTCCAAGTCCGTTCACAACAAAGAGTAGTTGTTGTACATTGCACTTCATAAACTGAAGTAAATATGACTCGTGTTTACCTTTAAACCAGTATCAAACATTTTGCATATTGATACTATAAGGCAATCTTTCAGGGTCTCACCATCCATAACAATGATATTCTTGGCTTCAATGATTTCATGGAGATTGCTCTTACTTGGGTCTGTAACCAGCTCAACTGGGGAGCCCCCAAAACTTCCCTTTTCTCTTGTACAAAAAAAAAGCATTTTGTTACTTGCACCTTCGTCTATCCCTATTGATGCATTATTTCAGTGTACTTGTCCATTACTAGTTGCTAATATTCTAGGCACCTTTCATGGTATGTGGCTGAATTAGTCTTTGTTACACTTCTTTGATAATTTTATTAGTCATTTCACCAATGAATCAGCTTTGTGATTGCGTCCTACCCTGTAACGCATTGATGCTGTCACTGTAGCGAACCCTTGTTTTGTACCATTCTTGGCGAGTAGATCGTGGTCTTGTTTGATACTCTGATTAGCATCTTTTGAGCTCAAGTATTTGTCTTATTCTCTCGCACCGATTGTTAATTCATGAAAAGAGATCGGATGTTCTCTAACTTGAGAAGACTGAAGTCGTCAGCGAAAAATGAATCAGCCATAGGAAATGTGTTTACGTTTGGATGTTCTGTTGCAACATTCCCGATATCTGGAGCAATTTTTAAATTTACTTCCGTATGTTCTTTCGAGCTCTTGCTTCATTAGTTTTACTACTTTAAGCTACTTTAGCTTTAGTAAAGCTATTGTTCGAGTCAGGGTCGTAGATTTTTAAAATTTTCATTTCATTCAGATTTTTTTTCCTAAACCAACCATGAATAAAGTTCTTTTAGGCAATAAAAATGGTGAGAACATGTTGTTTTTTTCGCATTTTAGAGATCGAGACAATCGAAGGATGGTAAACACATCTTTCCAAAAGTTCCTTTATTTTGCCACTTTAATTTATACGGCGACTTTTTAGCCAGAATTTCAATTGCCTAAGTGTCAATTTTTCAATCTGTTCTTCGCTCACACTGACGCCGGGAATATCATCAGAACAGAGATTGACATCTCTTCTTCGTTCGCCCTGTTGCTTTGAATTTTTACCGCGAGGGCTATTAAGCTTCGTTTCGGTGCAACTTCCGGTTTTTTTCTGGAATCGGTGTATTAAGTTAAATTCAATAAAACTGTCACTGGTGACTGTCTGTAAACTTTTCAAAACAACAGCTAGCTATCGATGTCACTTCTAAGAGAGTAAACGCATTTTAGACGTAGTGGAAGGTCGTACACGGGTATTCTCGTGATGTGTGATTAGCTGATTTTATTTTCCGTGAAACGTGAATTAAAGAAATTATTCTTCGTGATCCGTGATCTGAAGGTTTTGCGTGACCCGTGAAGAACTTGAATTATTAACCAATATTTGTGATTTCACCACTGTTTTCTGTGTGATTTTGAGACGCGAGTCCTCCGAATGGTTAGAGTCATCTGTCGAGAGTAATTTAGGTATGCAATTTGCAATATAAAGCCTTGGCCTTTTACGATTTTGCTTTCTTCAAACACTCTTTCAAGTGCAAGAGCAGGTTATTAAAAAGAGTACACTACTTGCTTCTTTTCGTGATTCGAGAAAATGAAATTTTGATATCTGTGATCCGTTATTCAAAATTTTTTCGGTTCGTGAACCGTGCTAGAGACCACCCCGTACAACCTTCCTAGTGGTTTAAGCTGTGGTTTGATCAAAAGATTGCTTGGTTCTGATAAATTCGAGTAAATGACTGATAAAATTATTATTCAAACTTAAATTTGAAACTCTAAAACTTAGCTTACACTTAAAAATAAGCTTTAGCTTAATTACGTGCACGCAAATTTAAACACATGTTTAAAACAAAACTAACCTTTGTGTCGAAACTGGGGCAAATGCTCCATCCAGATTCATCATTTCAATTAAGAGTAGGTATCCTACAGGAGTACAACCCACTCGTATTAAGAGAGCAGAACAAATCCATCGGTCAATCATTGTAAAAAATTCTGGCGCAAATTTCTGGTCGCCAGATTTTTACAATAGGTACCAGATCTCCCGTCAATGACCACTATCCACTTTGTGTAAAGAACACGTTATGTCTACATACACTTGAATTTTCAATACTTTTCTGTAAGAAAAAAACAACAACAACAACAACAACAGGAGAGCAACTAAGCAAAACCAGTTAAACGGTTACGACATCAGAGTCTGTTCCAGTTATTTTGCACATTTGTTGTTCAGAGGCATTTTAATCCTACTACTTTGCTTTTAAGTCTCGCTGGTTTTCTTAAGATATTAATTTTCGCCTTACTCGCCCCACGGCACGATCATCTTACAAAAAATGTACATCTTTTAATCTTTGCTTTTTTAGATTAAACTTCTCTATTTTTCAGTTCGCTGCACTTCTATGCAAAGGACTTTGTCGCGCACATTTCAGCAATCAAACTAGCGAAGAAAACTCAGCCATTATAACTTGCTCACCAAGTTTTTTAGTCAAACAACACCAGATAGAAGTACGAATGTTTTAATTAGTTAGTTTCGATTCTACCCTGATGTGGATACAAATTCTCCCTACTTGATGCCAATTTCCTTATTTTATCCGACCTCCACGTTTAATTTTGCGTTGTTGTTGTGAGGAGAGATTAGATCTGATCACAGCAAGGCACTGAACGCACTTGTGAAACATCAAACTTTTAGAGGGTATTATAGCGGAGCTCCTGCGCACCGAAGGCGCGCGAGCGGAGCCGCATACCTTAGAAAATTTGGTAACCCATTGATCTGAAAAATTTTGGTTGTCATGTGACTGTCCGTACGTACGCACGCACGTACGTCCGTCCATCCGTCCGTCCGTCCGTACGCCAATACCTTGAAAACTAAGAGAGTAGCACCATTACCATAGCTGCATCTTTGATTTTGGGCCTCCACGCTATTGTTAATATACAGCTGTTACAACAAGCTATCCGTTGACCAGTATCACGTGACTATATCGCGGGCTCAGGCTTAGAGCTCATCGAGGTTGCGTGTTCTTTTAAAGCTGACTGCTGACCAGTTATTGGTTTAACGATTGAATCGCGGGCTCAAGTCACGTTATTTCTCTGGGGGAGAAAGAAGGAATACTCGCAAAGGCAAAATTTCGGCGCAAATTAACCCGTGGCACATTGTTGACTTTTCTTCTGACATATTCCTTGTACAATCGTCCCTTGGAAAGTCCCTAATATATTGCGTACGTAATTTCTACAATCTTGGTTAGGCTTGTTGGGTATAGTTTGTTAAAATTTAACTGGAAAAAATAGCAAAACCACACGCTGAACAATTGAATGCTCACAATTGATCGTTTCTTGAGTTTCTGATCCAAGAAAAAATAATTCTCTTTTTCCTTTATCGTCAGTTATGCAACCAGGAGCTCCGCTTTTAGGCTTGGCTAAATCTATATATTATTTGATGAAACTATAACCTCAAGAAACAGGCAATACACGTCCTGGTCGCGAATGTTTTGCGGCCGAACTTCACGATAACAATGCAAACGATTTTGTTCCAAATAACGTTCTCTCTCCATCTCTATAGTCAACTGGAAAAATACGAAAGTACATGTTTGTCTTACAAAGGTCACTGTAAAAAACAAAACAAAACGATCTTTCAGTTGAGATCTCTTGTTGCTATGTTTTGCAATTAAACCGTCGCGTTTACTACAAATACTTGGAACGTGTCCATTATTGATTTGAACTTATTGAATATCACGCGTTCCACGGTCTTATTTAAAACCATCAAATGTTAACATTACTTAGGCGGTCACACAATCACTGACACATTGTCCTTTGAAAACATACAAATTATCTCTCTTGGCCTTCTCCAATGAGTTGTTATGGTTCTTCGCATGAGTGATCAGTTTAATAATTCTCCAGACCTGTACACTTGACTTTACCGAGATACGCCGTGAGAAATAAGATGCTGATCAGCCTACGAGGTGAAAACTGAATTATTTGCTGCAAGGATACATCGAGCGCCTTACTAAAGACCGTGCCGTGTTAAATAGTTTTTACTTTTTCTTTAAGCCTACTTTTTCTACAGCTAGTAACTGATAAAAAGTTAAAGCGGTGAAAGAGGAGTCATTTTTTTCATAGTTTTTCATTTTGGCTTAAACAGGAAAGGAAGTCAAAATGGAGGGCAGCTAAATATAGTGATGGAACGTTCTAGCACTTTGATCATCACTTCGTGAGCTGACCTTTTTGTTGATCTAAGCACTCTGACAGGCATCTTTTTTGTAGACCTCGGAATGTGGGAAGATCAATTAACGCTTCACAGAGCACATTCTCATTTTCAGTCTTGTTTGCTTTACAATTTAGATCCAAGGCATTGCCCAAAGAACGAAGTGAACTTCAGAATTTCTGGAATAGTCTTAGATTCCGCCATACAGGACAATTGTAAGTACAGTACATACAAGCTACTCGTCTCGCTATCATTGCACATTATAAACAAGTATTGGATGAGGTTTTTGTGATATCCGGAATAATCAACGTCGAGGTATCGTATTGTTACGTCGAGGTAACGTCTTGATTATTTCGGATATCACAAAAACCGAATCTCGAAATTGTTTTATTATACATTGTTTTAAAGTAGATATCAACAAACGCATTATCGCACCGAGCACAGTTTATTTTCGACAAGCCGTGTTCTTACGTGAACTTGACGTTGCTCTTGGAAATAATGCATTGGGCGCACAACCTACTGATTATTCACTAATCTGCTGGCAGATTAGTGAATAATCTGTAGGTTGCGCTGTTTCCCAGAATCAACTGTAGGCTTTTAGCCAATGAGAAGACAGATGGTGACTACAATGTATAATAAAGTCATTTACTTAGCGCATCTTTAGTCATGTAAGAATACGAAATGAAACAATTCAAGCGTGTACATATGCCGTGTGTCTCTGCAATCAAACCGCGAAATTCTGGCGAAGTCTTTGAATTCTCAGTGTCGTGTAGAAGATTGATTTTTTTGTCGAAAGTCGCTGCGAAACTTTTCATTATGCAAACTCGCACTTTTCCGCTACTGTGCAATGCGCATTTGATCATTTCCCGTTGCAAACAAACCGGCGAAGAAAACTCCGGCAGTATAACTTGCTCACCAAGTTTTTTAATACAAAAATAAAGCCAGATGGAACTACAAACAGTTGTAATTAGTTAGTTTTGGTTCTGCTCTGATGCTACACACAAATTCTCCTTACTGGTGTATAAGTATTTCTTATATTACGAAGTGGGAGAATTTGTTTCAGTAAAAATATAATTCCGTTGATGGCAATTTCTTATTTCGTCCGACCTGTTCGCTTAATTTTGCACTGTTTTTGTAAGGAGAGATTAGATCTGATCTCTGTAAGGCTAAACAAGGTAAATTAATTGTAAATAACAGCGAAACAGAACGTTCACAATTCGTATGAAGCATGGACCGGAAATGAACATTCTTTAAATGAAAAGTCTACACATTATCGTAGGCCAGAGCAATTTCAATCCATAAAGCCACAGCCTTTGTTTTTCGCTTTTAATAAACAGAAAGCACATAAAGCAATGAAAATCAAATCAGAAAAAAAGAAAAGGGAGCGAAAAAATAAGGGAAATAAGTTCTTGTTTTGGCGGGATGCTAAATTTAGTGAAGGAAAATTCTAGAAGTACTTTAGTCTAGTTCTGGTTGACCCTTTGTGGTTTTAATTCCCATCTTGTGCGCAACTCGTGATTTCTAAGTCATTACTGTGAATATGTGTGGAGATCAGATAACGCGTCGCTCGCACGTTTTTACTTTCATTTTCTATTACTGAACTTATGATAGGTGAGAGTATGTTAAAAGCGTGTGTTTAGAATTGTAATTACCTACTGAGGCATTCCATTTTGTATTATCAGTAAACCCTAAAATCGAAATTTTGCGAAATTCCTGGTGTTCTTGAGCTTGCTTTGGATAGATTTGCCAAAGTTATCACAAAAGGACTCGTCTTTTGAAATATTTGGTCACTTGTCGTTGATTAACCCATTGACTCCCGGAGCCTTTCGCCAAAAACACATTTTTTTTTTGACATTTTGGAGGTTTTCTTATAACGGCCACAGAGGTCACGTACATGACTACATAGGAATTAACTGTCAAAAGTGAGCTGAATGAGTATGAAGAGCGAGTCACTCTTACGTTTAGTATTGCTATATTAGCACTTTCGCTTTCCTTTGATGTGACGTTGAAGCTTTCAGATCTATTCACAGGTGTTTGGCAAAGAAGAAAAAAGAAGAAGTATTACTACTCGGTGCTGTTTTAATGCGAAACGTCAGAAGGTAGAAACTTTGTTATTTGCTTAACAATTTGGCAACAAATTGAATTAGGAAGGTTCTGTTTATATCCGTATTAATGTTCATTGCAATTGTTGTTGCAGATTTTGATCGTTTGAAGAAACTACAAGAGAACAATCAAGCAGTTACGAAATCAGACTCTTTTCCAGGTATTTTGGACATTTAATTGTCTTAAAAATTTTCATTTCCAAGAAAATCGACCAGCTTATTTCTTCTTCAGTACCAAATCAACGTATTTTCAAGCAAACTGGTATACCATAACAACGATAATGAAACTCATCAACTTGTAGATGTTGTTTTGATGTAACAGTAAATTCTCATAACTGATGGGAAAATAACTATTTATAAACTGGTAAAGAGAACTGATACCTCAGCAACTGCCTCAACACAACCAGCCACAAAGGGAAAGCACATAATTTTATGCTTGGTTGGGATCGAATAATTTGTCCACAATCCGATTTGAATGGGTCTGTTTCTTGCATCATTCAAAGGCATAAAGTTGCCAACTTTTCGTGACGTTTAAGTTGAGTTTATTGTCTGTATCTTAAGTTGTGCGTTCAATTTTTTGCCCTAATATTATTTTCAAAAATTTTCAAGTTAGTTTAATTTTTTATTTGGCATTTCCATATATTTGTTACCATAGTTAAGAAAAAGCGGAAATAAAACGTCAAACCGCCTCGAAAAATTAACAATTTCAAGGACAGCATTTACCTTGTGGTACGTGTTAGACATTTCATACGTTTTCAGAGAGAAATACAGCAAATGTCACAAAAGTATATTGCATTCAATTAAATTTCTCGGTACTCAGGAATAGATCAACTGGTTCAGTTTATGCATGGGTGCAGCTGTGGAAAAGATACATATTTTAGCACCTAAAGATATATCACGACAACGTCCAATAGTATGCGAACTTAACAACCGAATTTTATGCGTCTATAGTGTAAAACCAAAACAAACTCTCCAATCCATTTAATCTTCAGTTTACCATTTAAGGTCATTCCCCAGTATTGCATTGCGCATCCCAACTGCGCATAATTTCAGGCGTGAGAAGCGCGTGCATATTGAGAAATGGTGGCTTTTTCTTTACTGCTGGACCTTGCCATAGAGGTAAATTGTCATTTTCTCGAAAACGAGTTCGGTGACCTATCATTTTTTTCTGTTGTTTTAAATTGAGTAAAAAAAATTGGCTAAAACTAAATATGGACCAATTCTCAGTAGTAGTAATGCACGCTTATATGGGCCGTAACCAATCAGGAGCCGAGAAAGACAATAGGCTATTGTTTGGAGAACAATGGATTTTATTGTTCTGCAAATCCAAGATGACGCCTTGAAAAATCGGACCAATCCGGAGCCGAATTAAGAATTCAAGATGGTGGCGCCCACGAAAGTCGGCCATGTTGGAAAGCAACCCACCAGCCTCGACAGAGGACGTGGGATCGGTCTCACGAATTTCCATGGCAACCCAATTGTTAAAAAAATTGATACTTACAGTGTCCTGTGGTCCTAAACGACAGAAGTCCGTCCTGCAAGCGGCCATGATGTAGACTGAAAGACTTAGGTTCAACTGCAGGTTAGATAGGGTGGTGCAAAGCATGGTGGGACGATGACCTCATCGGAAACCAATCAGAGAATAGACGACAGCGTACATTAGTATAGACCCATTAACCTTGCTTTTATGCTGGGATTTTAATGAGATGCATCTAACTGTGACTCATGAAAATTCATCTTTGTCTGGAAGGGTGTCACACGTCACGCAAAATTCATGTTAAAAACAAAGATTATATTCTCCAAAAGTTCTGGTGTTACAAACTAGGTCGTGTGCTGAGTGACCAGCGTCCATACACTATTTACAAACAAGGTTTGTGCGTGCTGACGAAGTTGGATAGAGTGTGTCTTGTTAGATGAATGTTATTTTCTCAGTATAAAATAATGTTACCATTGATCATTGCTTTTAGGACATGTGGTGGCTCTTAAAGGAGCCGTTTTTGTTTTGATGTTTTACTGACTGCTCAAGAAGTAAGTCTAACGCATTCATGAGGAGTGAGATTGTCTCTTCCTGTTCTGCAACTCTCTTGTGAAGAACCAACTCCTTAGGGTGCCTGATATGTTTCTCCGGCACTTTTGCCATGAAGTTTTGGTCTAAACAAACCTCCATCTCCTTTAATCTCACCTCCCCGCTAATTTTTGGCGATTGCGTACCATCAACCAATAGGGACCTTAAGATACCCCGGACGCGGCGTAGGAGGACGGCAACGGGAAGTAAATTCGTAAGGTCTTCAATTTAATTTGCATAAATGTCACACCACTTGACGGCCTCCACCTCAGTTGTGGCGGCGACGAAGTTCATTTTGGCGGCCTCTCAGAGAGGTGAGTTATTTTCTGACTTTTTCCCTTAGAATAACATATTTTGCCCAAAATTTGTAAATATTATTATAAAGAAATAGATTCCTAAACTGTTTGGTTCAATTTTGTTTTCATAATTCAGTTTTAGCGAGCATATAGAGGAAAAGTGAGCGTCAAGTCTTCAGAAAGAAATCCGAAAAGCAGGTAAATCTGTGGAAATTTCCTCGCACAGGGTATTGATTTATTTCTTATTTCACCTTGATTTTTATCATGTGAAATAAATCTGTGGCAGGTTAGGACCGCTCTACACTCTGAATCTGCCACTTCTTCAAGGTCAAATCTTTCGTACTCTTCATGCTCTTCTTGGGTCTTCTTAAACGACGTCATAACAGCGAAACCGCCTGATTCTCTGACTGAACCTGTTTGTTGTTATGACTTGTCTCGGCCACCGCTTGCACAACGCAAATCGTAAGGTTTCTTTTTCCCGCACAAAGGTGCTGGTCACTACCCATGGCCATGCCCTCTCGGACGTGACGGCGTTCTTCAAGGCCGCCGCGTCCAGTATCTTAAGGTCCCTAATGAGTTGCTGGGAAGAGAAAGATCTCTCTCCACTTCCAAACGTACTTGTGAAGTCATTTCGTCAAAATCTTTGTCGTACTCCATCGTCAACTTGTCATATGTGGGATAAATTAAAACTGAAAAGCACATGTTTAGAAGCTGTATCTTCAAAGTTCACATCAACATTCTTTTCTCACTCAAAACGCTAAAGTCTTACAACTAAATCGTGACGGATTGGTTACCGCCCGACACGCTAACTACCTAGTTTTTTCAATACTCACAAATACGGTTATTTTGAAAAACAATGAAAAACACTTACTTTGTCTAGAATTAAAATGTATAACAACAATTCCGCATAAGTCGGTCCCAAGTAAAATGAATTTTAATAAGACCGTTCGAGTAATAACCGGTATTCACAAAACAATAGACAATGTCACGTGGTTAACAACCAATGAGAAGATGGGGGATAGGGGGCTATGCGTTATCACGTGATTAAGAACCAATGAGAAGATGGGGATAAGGGTTATACCCCACAGTAATGTCGTTAAATTGTTATAAGCAAAACAGAGTCTTTATAACGTTTATTGAATAATAACTCCAAAGAAAAAGTTGATTATAATTTTAACTCTTTAAGTCTTGACCGTTGGTATTTTACAAAGTATTGGGAACTAAACTCGTTTCCAGTTTCAGAGACTCTTGGTCCCTAGCCCCAAAACGCACAATATTCTGCCCTAGTTTTCTTTGCTTTTGGTCATGAAGTCTTTGCCTTATCCGTTCCTTATTCTTGGCATAATAACTTCTCCAATATTCGTTGATCCGTTCCCTGTTGTTTTTACAGTATTGCCTTCGGTAATTTCTGGTGTGCTCATTGTTCTGTAGACAAAAGGCTCTCTGGCTGCTGGCAAGTCGTTTCTTGTGTTTTTCATACCATCTCTTATGACGGATTTTTAGAATCTCCACGTTCTCTGCACGATATCTTTTTTGTTGGGCCAGGATTCGTTTTCTGTTCTAGGGATAACATTTCTTATGGTAGGCCTTTTTACAGACAACCCTGTGGTCATTCTCCAGCAGTTGACTGGAGCAATTCATCTTGTGTGGCGTCTTACAAATAATGAGTAAAACCCTAGAGTCCTACTCTCTTATAAGAGTCACATGGCTGATTCAGGTCTCTTGTTCTACTTTCTCTTCGTCATCGTCGTCGGGGAGTAACTTCTTTTGCATTACTCTGTTTAGTAGGAATTTCCGTTTTGCCACTGCCGACTCGGCCGCTTCATCAAAATCCATGTCGTCTTCCTCAATAAAGTGTCGAAGAGTCTTTATGACTTTACGGTGTATTGCGTCGTGTTTGATATGGTGAGTCCATTTTAGACGCTCTAAGTAAGTCCTTCGTAACCTTCTACTTACAGGTAATAGGACATTGAAAGCAGCATTTTCGGCGTAGTTTTGGGATTTTCCCTTATCCAGGAACTGCTGGACTTCTTTCAAGTAGGTTCTTTGACGTCTTGCCCGACTTTTTGACCTAACGGACTCCACGGATCTGGTTCATGGTCGTCTGCTTCTTCCTCTTCGGAGCTGCTACTGTCCTCCTCTTCTTCCTGTTCCTCTTCAGGCTTCTCTTCTTCCACCTCCTCTTCCTCATCTACGTTTTCATCATTGTTATCTTCCACGGGGCCAAAAATGTCTTTTGAACGATCACCCATGATTCTCGTCGACCTTCACCCAAGACAGCGTGCTTAAGATGAACCGAGTCGATTAAACTGATATTTAATATACCATTTAGTCAATGATCAGACATCCTCTCTCTTTCTTCGATGCCAGCGCGAGTATCCTTCGTGTGTCAGGAGGTGACTAAATACACATTTCCTGTCATCACTGGTGGGATGTAAATCCAGGACCGTGTACCCAAACAGTCGTTCGGTCATTTTTGATTTGCGTCCATCATGTCTTGCCAGCAAGTTGGAAAAACTTGAAGCAGTAAATTCTTCATCCCTAATTGATCTCTTGGATTTTTGAAGGCTATGATGTAGTGGGCATTCCTGGAAATACTCTTGGCGTATTTCCTGGTGGAAACATGTCCTGGCACAAGTACAACACGGTGATATTTTAATTATGAGAGTGTTTGGTGAATAAGCCTAGTAACGCTTTGTCCTGACCTCCCTCTGCCATCAGATCGTCTAATACGAGTAATCCACCCTGCGGAAACCATGACTTGAGATGGTCTGACTCTGGAATCCCTACGTGAAATTGCACACCAGCGTCTTTCATGTCTCTAAATCCATCTTGCCATGTCCCGTAGCAATAATGAATCATAGGGGGAGGGTTTACAAACAATTCTTCCAAGTGATCCAAGAGTAACAATTCGGTAAAACAAGTCTTTCCGCAGCCAGAGGGACCCACGATCAAAATACTGGAGGGTGTCTTGAACCGAAACGCTTCTCCCATTCTATTCTACAAGGGATCCCATGCGCTTTTCGGTGGGAAATGTGATATTTGGGACATCTTCTCGTGTTTTTTCTGATCCACTGCTTTGACAACTATGTTTCTCGTGACGAATTCTACTGTCTGTATGAGAGAATAGTCTATGACAATATCGACAATAAAGGGACATGACTCCTTGCTAGTTTGACTCAAAATGAATTGAGGCGGTTTAGACCTTATTTATATACATGATTAATGATGGAGTTGATGAATGTGGTGGCTGCAGTAGTGGTGGTGGTGGATGTGGTGGTAAATGTGGTGGTGGTGGTATAGGTGGTGGTGCTGGTAGATATGGTGGTGGTAAATGTGGTGGTGGATGTGGTGGTGGTGAATGTGGTGGTGGTGAAGATTGTGGTGGTGGTAAATGTGGTAGTGGTGGTATAGGTGGTGGTGGTGGTGGCAGATATGGTGGTGGTAGTGGTGGTGGTGAAGGTGGTGGTAAATGTGGTAGTGGTGGTGTAGGTGGTGGTGATGGTGATAGATGTAATGGTGGTAAATGTGGTGGTGATAGATATGGTGGTGTTAAATATGGTGGTGGTGGTGAATGTAGTAATGGTGGTGTAGGTGGTGGTGAATGTGGTGGTGGTGGTGGTGGCAGTGGTAGTGGTAAATGTGGTAGTGGTGGTGTGGGTGGTGGTGATGGCGATAGATGAAATGGTGGTAAATATGTTGGTGGTGGTGAATGTAATAATGGTGGTGTAGGTGGTGGTGAATGTGGTGGTGGTGGTGGTGGTGAATGCGGTGGTGGTGGTGTCGTAAAAGATAATATGAAAACAACAGGGAACGACTCGCCAGCAGCCCGAGAGCCTATTGTCAACAGAACAAGGAGTACATCAGAAATTACCGAAGACAATACTGTAAAAACAACAGGGAATGGATCAACGAATATTGGAGAAGTTATTATGCCAAGAATAAGGAACGGATCAGGCAGACTTCATGACCAAAAGCAAAGAAAACTAGGGCAGAATATTGTGCGTTTTGGGGCCAGGGACCAAGAGTCTGAAACTGGAAACGAGTTTAGTTCCCAACACTTTGTGGAATACCAGCGGTCAAGACTTAAAGAGTTAAAATTATAATCAATTCTTTCTTTGGAGTTATTCCATAAACGTTATAAAGACTCAGACGCTTTGTTTTGCTTATGACAATTCAACGACATTACTGTGGGGTATACCCCTTATCCCCCATCTTCTCATTGGTTGTTAACCATGTGACATTGTCTATTGTTTTGTGAATACCCGGTTATTAGTCAAAAGAATGTTGATGTGAACTTTGAAGATACAGCTTCTAAACGTGTGCTTTTCGGTTTTAATTTATCCCACATATGACAAGTTGACGATGGAGTACGACAAAGATTTTGACGAAACGACTTCACAAGCACTTTTAGAGTGGAGAGAGATCTTTCTCTTCCCAGCAACTCATTGGTTGATGGTACGCCATCGCCAAAGATTAGCGGGGAGGTGAAATTAAAGGAGATGGGGGTCTGTTTAGACCAAAACTTCATGGCAAGAGTGCCGGAGAAACATATCGGGCACTCTAAGGAGTTGGTTCTTCGCAAGAGAGTTGCAGAACAGGAAGAGACAATCTCACCCCTCATGAATGCGTTAGACTTACTTCTTGAGCAGTCAGTAAAACATCAAAACAAAAACGGCTCCTTTAAGAGCAACCACATGTCCTAAAAGCAATGATCAATGGTAACATTATTTTATACTGAGAAAATAACATCTAACAAGACACACTCTCTCCAACTTCGTCAGCACGCACATACCTTGTTTGCAAATAGTGTATGGACGCTGGTCACTCAGCAAATGACCTAGTTTGTAACACCAGAACTTTTGAAGAATATAATCTTTGTTTTTAAAATGAATTTTGTGTAACACGTGACACCCTTGCCAGACGAAGATGAATTTTCATGAGTCACAGTTAGATGTATCTCATTAAAATCCCAGCATGAAAGCGAGGTAAATGGGTCTATACTGATGTAGGCTGATGTCATCTATTCTCTGATTGGTTTCCAATGAGGTCATCGTCCCACCACGCTTTGCATGACCCTATCTAACCTGCAGTCGAACCCAAGTCTCTCAGTTTCTATCATGGCCGCTTGCAGGACGGACTTCTGTCGTTTAGGACCACAGGACACTGTAAGTATCGATTTCGAAGTTGCATGACATTTTTTGCGTGATCCTGGCGTGATTTGTGTCGCCATGGAAATCCGTGAGACCAATCCCAGGTCGTCTGTCGAGGCTGGTGGGCTGTTTTCCAACAAGGACAACTTTCGTGGGCGCCGCCATCTTAAATTCTTAATTCGGCTCCGGATTGGTCCGATTTTTCAAGGTGCCATCTTGGATTTGCAGAACAATAAAATCCATTGTTCTCCAAACAATAGCCTATTGTATTTCTTGGCTCCTGATTGGTTACGGCCCATATAAACGTGCATTACTACTCTCAGTATAAAACAAGAAACAATCCTCGGAAGCGTGAATTTAGCAAGTAATCGTGACTATAATCATGGTGTTATTATAAGGATTTATTGGGTATAAACAAGGTGTTGCTCCTAAACGAACACAGACACCCCTCCTATAATATAAACAATTAATAGGCAAAGTTTGACAAAAATCTCAGTGCAGGTTGTATTTCAGTGGAGTGACCTGAAGATGTACCAAATAAGATATCGTCCGCCTTGACGAATTATTTGTCCTCTGTCGTCTTTACACTGATAGGCGAAAACAACAGCTCTGAGAAAACTTGCTCAAGTTCGTCCAGACAGCCAAAGAACGCGTCTCTAGAATAAACGGGACATTCTCCTCTCTACATAAATCTTCGTAACCAGAATCAAATGGTATATCTTTACAACAGATCATTCCACAATGGAGTATACTTCAGAACAATTGAACTATTTTCGAATTTGTTACATTGCCTTTAACTTGGTTCCCGAAGGTTTACGACAAGTCTTCAAGCAAGAATGGGATTTCCTATACAAAACAACACCTGGAGAATGGAAGGACACGCCAAAAAATGGTTTAGACTTTTATAATAAGGAGTCTAGAAAAAGCCGCTCCAAGAATGTGCGATATCTGGCGACTATACAAAACGGTAACACAGCAGAGTGGGACTGTAGCTGTTTGTTTTTCGCGATCCTGTTCTCAGATAGCATTGGCACAACGCTGAGTGCAGCAATCAATAAAGAAGTCGATGATCTTCGCCTAGTCCGAAATGACATTGCTCATATCAGCGCGGCGAAACTTACTGATGCTGAATTCAGGGGTTATGTCGGAAGAGTGTTGCTGGCGTTCAACTCTTTAAGTCTTCCGATCGGTGATATAGAGGCGGTTAAAAATCAGACGAGCTTTCCCACGGTGGAAGTAAACAACTTGATGGCACAGGTTGCTAATCTTCAATCGGAATTAAAAGAAGTCAAATGTGATTTACAAGTGGCCCAAGACAGGATACAGGAAAAGGAAGAGCAGGTTGAATGTCTTACACAAGAGATTAACTGCAAAGTTAAGTCTTTTTGTAATCTCACTTTCAAGCCATCTCACCAAATCATCAGACGTTCAAACGACGTCACAAGGGTCATGACAAAAATGCAAGAGCTTGACGATGGAAGTAATGGAGCAGTCAGTACCATTTATTTATCAGGAAATCCTGGATGTGGCAAAACTCAACTTGCGCGTCAAATTGGAGAAGAGTTCTTTACAAAAGGATCAGGTGAGAGTGAGGGCTTAGTGTTCGTTGCCACCCTGAATGCTGAAACCCTTGAAACACTAGCTGACTCGTACCTCAGTCAGGCTAAACAGTTTGGAATTACTGAATACGCCCTCACCAAACTGGCTACCGCGGAAGAAGCCAACCCCAAGGAAAGACTTCAGCAACTCCGGTGTTTAATTTTCCCGCAGTTTAAACAGTTCTCAAAATGGTTAATAATAGCAGACAACATTGTTAACCTGTCCTTGGTTTATGAGTACCTACCTCAAACCGCCAGTGAAGAGTGGGGTCACGGTCGGGTGCTGATTACAACTCAAGATACCAATGCAATTCCTACAAATGCTCCTCATACTTACCATGAGTCACTCAGTGAAGGAATGCAGCCTGAGGACGCAGTGGAGGTATTGAAACAATTATCGGAAATGTCCAATAACGAGAAAGTTGAAACGGTTGCTGAGGAACTAGACTATCAGCCGCTTTCCTTAGCAGCCGCTGCATGTTACGTGCAATTTGTGAGTCGTTCTTCAACCTATGACTGGTCAAACTTCTTGACAACACTTGCGGATGTCGAACGTGAAGTGACAGAAGAATGTCTCACTCAAGTGAATCTTGCGTATCCGAAAAAGATGACTGAAGTTATTCAATTGGCAATAGATACAACTTTGAAAAGCGACGAAGTTCTTCGCCAGACATTTCTCTTTCTCTCGCTATGTGATTCGGAACCCGTCCCAATTCAAGCAGCTGTCAACTTTGTCAATAGTCGCACCTCGCGACAGACTGACGAGTTAATCAAAGCAAAGATTTTAAACTCTTCCTTAATTATGCGTTTATACAGTGAGGATGAGGCACCCAGCTATTTAAGAGTGCATACTGTTGTTCATAAAGTACTCAGGAAAATGTCACTGATGGAGGTCACAGAGAAATACGAGTGTTTATCTGTAGCAGTTCTGGTTTTTCAGTACCTCATTGAGTCGGAGAGGGATCGTTTACATGAAAGTGGGGACGTTTGCGTATTGCTACGACGAATTACAACTCATTGCAAAGCGTTGTATGAAATTCTCACAAACACCTTTCCTGCTGGCGTTGTTTGGGTGAAGGAGTTAGCACCCTTCATTTCTCCTGACAATGTCGTTTCGTGGCTTTGTTCAACTGCTGCTGTGTTTTATGACCTAAGTAATTTATCCAATGCAATTCTATTTTCAACGTCAGCCTATGATTTTGTTCAACATACAAGTAGTACGAGAAAGGGCGACATAATTAAAGCAAATGTTTTTGGTGTGCATGCGTTAACATTATCAATGACATGTCAGTATGAATCATCAATATCGTGCCATGAGGAGGCTACCAAGATTTATACTGCAATTCACGGTAAGCATCATTCGAGTGTAGCCGGAAGTTATAACAACTTGGGAGGTGTTTATCACTCTCTTGGACATTACAATCAAGCCAAAGAATACCACGAGAAGGCACTGATCATCAGGAAAAAGATTTTCGGCGAGGAACATGCGAATGTCGCAGAAAGTTATAATAACTTGGGAAATATTTATGAAGCTCTTGGACAGTACAATGAAGCAAAAGAATACTACGAGAAGGCACTCATCATCAGGAAAAAGATTTTCGGCGAGGAACATGCTGATGTCGCAGGAACCTATAACAACTTGGGAAACCTTTGTGGCACCCTTGGAAAGTACAATGAAGCCAAAGAATATTACGAGAAGGCACTGATCATCACGAAAAAGATTTTCGGCGAGGAACACGCTAATGTCGCAACAAGTTATAACAACTTGGGAAGTGTTTATGTAGCTCTTAAACTGTGCAATGAAGCAAAAGAATACCTCGAGAAGGCACTGATCATCAGGAAAAAGATTTTCGGCGAGGAACATGCTAATGTGGCAACAAGTTATATCAACTTGGGAAATGTTTATCAAGCTCTTGGACAGTACAATGAAGCCAAAGATTATTACGAGAAGGCACTGATCATCAGAAAAAAGATTTTCGGCGAGGAACATCCTAATGTTGCAGTAAGCTATAACACCTTGGGAAATGTTTATCAAGATCTTGGACGGTACAATGAAGCCAAAGAATATTACGAAAAGGCACTGACCATCAGTAAAAAGATTTTCGGCGAGGAACATGCTAATGTCGCAACAAGTTATAGCAACTTGGGAAATGTTTATCAAGATCTTGGACAGTACAACAAAGCCAAAGAATATTACGAGAAGGTACTGATCATCGCGAAAAATATTTTCGGCGAAGAACATCATTATGTCGCAACAAGTTATAACAACTTGGGAAATGTTTATCAAGCTCTTGGACAGTACAATGAAGCCAAAGAATATTGCGAGAAGGCACTAATCATCTGGAAAAAGATTTTCGGCGAGGAACATGCTAATGTCGCAACAAGTTATAACAACTTGGGAAATGTTTATCAAGCTCTTGGACAGTACAATGAAGCCAAAGAATATTGCGAGAAGGCGCTAATCATCTGGAAAAAGATTTTCGGCGAGGAACATGCTAATGTTGCAGTAAGCTATAAAATCTTGGCAAACGTTTATCAAGCTCTTGGACAGTACAATAAAGCAAAAGAATACCTCGAGAAGGCACTGATCATCACGAAAACGATTTGCGGCTAGGAACATGTTAATATCGCAGCAAAGCTATAACAACTTGGGAAATGTTTATCAAGCTCTTGGACAGTACAATGAAACAAAAGAATGTCACGAGAAACACTAATCATCGAGAAAAAAGATTTTCGGGGAGTAGTATGGTGATGTCGCAACAAGTTATAACAACTTGGAAACTGTTTATCAATCTCTTGGACAGTACAATGAAGCCAAAGAATACCTCGAGAAGGCACTGATCATCAGGAAAAAGATTTTCGACGACGAAGATGCTAATGTCCCAGCAACCTATAACGACTTGGGAGGTGTTTATCAGGATCTTGGACAGTACAATCAAGCCAAAGAATACCACGAGAAGGCACTAATCATCAGGAAAAAGATTTTCGGCGAGGTACACGCAGCTGTAGCAGCAAGCTACAACAACTTGGCAAACGTTTATCAAGCTTTTAAACAGTGCAGTATAGGAGACGAATGCCGTAAGAACGCCAGGGAGATCCTTATACTGTGCAACCAAACAGGGAGGACAGAGAGTATCTCCTTAGGTAGCAGCAAGTTGCCTTAGACAGCGTAACCAAACCGGTAGTAAGGATTCTTTTATATTCTATTCTAATAATTTTGAATAGGGATCGTGAGCAAATCCAGATTCCCTACGGCCAAGTGTTAGGCAGAGTAAGACCCGGGTATGAAATTTTGAAGGCCTGTTTGTTCTCTTACTCGCTCTTGAATTCCTTTTTATTGTTATTTCTAACGTTCTGTTATCTGACACGACAAGTGACTACAGATGAAAACCTTATTGTTGATTTCCTTGCATGGTGTTCACATGTTTTGTAACTTGTTCAGTTACTTTTCAATTAAAACAAACTCGAAGTACTCTCCAAAGCTTTATTTGGGAAGGCTCCAACCCGAGGTCCAACCCCTTACCCTTTTGAATACCATTTTCACAGAAAAGGCAGCTCTATCATATACCTTTAATTGAAAAAAGGTATTCCTTTTACATACCCACTAAAGAACGCTGCATCCCTTTTGTAAACCCTCTAAATGATGTTAATGAACAATATTGCGGGAGAACATCAAGCATTACCACAAGAGATGTGAATCCAAAAACCAATATTTGCTCAGTTCACGTTGTACCGGGAGTCAAGATGACAGATTTCCCTACCCGTTCATTCCTACCCTTTAATATACCTGAAGCCTCAAAAAGGTACCCCTTTCGGGCAGTCTCCTAGTATAGACCATTATAATCCATCAAATATTTTCGCTCGCGCGCGATTGGTCTAAACGCGTCACGTGACCGAATATTCCCTGCTAAAGCTAGGGAATATCCGAGAATATTCCCCAATTTTCAAAACTGCGCGCGTTGCGAAAAAGATTTGAAGAATAATAAACACAGTAGCCTCCATTTGGCGCGAAAATGTGCTCGGATATTTGTCTTTGGACATTATCTGTTCCTCGAAGCTCACGGTTTTCCTCGAGCTACGCTCTCGGAAAACTGTTCGCTTCTCGGAACAGATAATGTCCGCGGACAAATATCCGAGCACATTTTCGCACCAAATGGAGGCTATTGTTTATTTATACCGAGAACACCCAGGGAACTCGACAACGGATATTCATATGAATTTGTACTTGTAGCTAGTAAGGATTGATTTTATTGATTTTCATTGCAGTAAGGTTTGATCTTAGCAAACCTTTTTTCCTTCAGAACAGTACCATTCAGTGTATTTGCCCTAGGTATCGATCTTATGAATTAACAACGTCCGTTAAGGAAAAAAACAAACAAACAAACAAACAAACCAAACAAACAAAAATGTCGATACTCTTCCAGTATGATCCCGAGCTAGCTTGGTTAGTTAGGGAGATTAAGCAAACCACGACAGCAACGGAACGACAGCGTCACGAAACAAAAGGTTTAACGAGCAGAACTTTGGCTGTAAACGTTCGTTTAACTCTTTGTACAATACTCTTAGCCATGTTTTGGTAAACACCAATGTGAAATAACCAAGTTCTGCCTGTTCGGAGAACGTGAACCATGACGGCTAATTCTTCGTATTTCCCGTTAAGTGTTTTAGAATTAGCGCTGGCGATACCTGTTTAACTTAAACATATTATCAGACGGATACGTGTACTGAACAGATCTAAGTAGCCTCCAAATTCGAAGACAAAATCTCAATCTCGCTTCCAGGGCTTTTCCTTTAAAGATTGGGACTATTGTAAAATCTAAACGTATTTGTTTTCAAGAGGTTGTCGTCAGCGTCGCCGTCGTCGTTGTTTATACGACTTTCTGTAGTTAGAAGTAACCATGTAAGACCAACATTGGATCTGCTAAAGCATTCAAACCATAATTGTTTAAGCCAAGCGGGTTATCTTCGTGCAGACCTTTTCAGCTGCCATAGTGGTACGAAGACGTCAGTGTGAGTCCCCGTTCACAATAGGTTGGAAAAATTTGAAAACGCAGCTTTATTCCCCCGGTTAGGCATACTACCACACGAATCCATCACGAAAACAAAGCTTTTCGAAAACGCTCTTCAAACGGGAGGAATTTAAAAACACTGAGTTTTCGTTTCCGTATGGAGGAAAACATTTTGAAAACGGAGCTTTTCGAAAAAGATGACGTCACGATAATCATGTGATTTCCCTGACCCAGTTTTTCTCAAAAACAATCCAAAATGACCGGTGATGATTGCATTTTGAAATTCCTCCAGCGTAATGTGGGAGGGGCTTCAGTGTGATCGGAAACATTTTGAAAACAGAGGTTTTTGAAAACGATGACGGTTTTAGCTTTTCTGCCAAACGTGATTGTAGCGTTTTAAATTCCTCCGGCTTAGTGTGGGAGGGGCCTCAGTGTGATCGGAAACATTTTGAAAACAGAGGTTTTTAAGAACGATGACGAGTTGAGCTTTTCTTCCGCATTTGATTGCGTTTTAAAATTCCTCGGGCGTATGGACGGAAAACATTTGATTCTTTTTCGGAGTGAAAACTCCCTTTTCAAATTTCTCCAGCGTAGTGTAGATGGGGCGTAAGTTGTTAGGAGACTGACAAGGAGCACAGAAAAAATAGGCAAAGTGCAATCATTTCTTGTAGGATTGTTTCCGTGGCAACCGTTATAAAGGTCAGATTAGCCAAATCACGGGTAATTGATTTCTTATTACAATGGTCAGTGATTTGGACTTTTGAAATAAGCGAAATAGTTGTTAGTAAAGTTTGACCGCATAATCAGTAGTGTGTGTAAGTTTAGCTGAAGTAACATACAAGGTTAATAAAGTGAAATGTATAGTGTAGTTCTCTCTCAATTCTTGGTACTGTACACCAGAGACCCTTTGCATAAATGGCGACTAAATTTGAAAATCAATACTTTGTACATCCTTAGCCTCCCACTCATGTTTCCAAAAAAAGGATTTTTCACATGAATGTGAGGCTTAGGATGTATAAGTGTCGTTATTCAAATGTCAGCGCCATTAATGCAAAGGGTCCTTGCGCATGACCGCCGTGGATTTTTAAAGATCCTGAAAATGGACCGATGTTACGCAATATGAGTAATTTTTCGTGTCTTGCATATAAACAGAGAACCACTTCCACACATCAAATTTATCGTGCCAAAGTAAACAAATAAGCGGGGTTTCACAAACATCGGTTGCAAAGACATGGAAGTCGGGTGATGGGACCCTAAGCTTGCCAATTTTTTGAAAGAAATGTATGCCAGGAGTTGATGCTTGCCCCACGGCATACATTACTTTGTAAAAACTGGGAAGTTCCCATAGTTTCCAAGGACCCATATTTTCGGAACTTTGCAACGGGTCCTAATGAGCGGCGAGGTTCATTTTTTGTTTGAATG